>NC_133972.1:125429388-125621888 GCF_047716275.1 Strix uralensis | reverse complement strand
GGTTTTTATCTGTGGACCTCAAAACTCCTCTTATCAGTATAGGGAAGGGTGTAATATGTGTGTATATACAAATATATATGTATATGAATACAGATATATAAACACACACAGATATATGCCTGAGAAGCAATATATGTGAGAAGCACAGTAGTTCAATAAACAAAAATGTTTGTCTACCAGCTGGAAGGGCACAGAATTGTTGTGAAAACGCTGGTATAGACATTTTTATATAATATTTTGCCAAAAAATAAACACATTAAATGACATCCTGACTCTGGTAGTAGAAACAACTGATTTAAGTATGGCAGGATTCTGCCTTTGAGTTTGATACCTACCTACACTCTCTATATTTTTTCTAGTAGATGTGCAAGCACAAAACCATGCAATTCTGAAACAAGTTTTTGCTCTGTATGAGAGCTGTGGAACTGCAACAGCAACATCAAATTTCAGTGGCTTCCCAAAGTACTGCAAACCTTTAACCTATGTATATTCTACTCTTTTGCCATGCAATACCCATTACCAGTACAAAATCTTTTGTATCTGAGTGGATCAGTTTTTAGAACTGGTGTTCAGCCCCTCACAGAAATCATGCAATTAAAAGTGCAGATGACAGAAGTATACAAAACCATGACCTATGTAACATAGCAGAAAGACTAGAGGCTAATTCTGTGCATTGATTGGGTGGTGAGACTAAACAAATGGACATACTTTTTCACAGTGTAAGTAATTACATCATAGAAATGATCCTCAGGAGATTTTAAGTGTGAGGTTTATAAAAGCATAGAAAATTAGAAGTTCCTTAGGGGGGGAAAAAGTTGGTGAAAAGCCTACTAAGTATGAAGAAAGATCTACATTCCCAGTGGGGAAACCCCACCGTGGAAGAAGGTGGGTGCCGTCCTGAGAAATGCCACCATGTGTTGAGCTGAATACATACACTTCCCTTAGTCAACAGACCTGCTGGACTCACAATTCTGGGTTTGATTAATCCTTGCTTCAACAGAAAACAACCATTATTCTGGTCTTAAATCTGTTCTTTTTTGTACATTCTGACTGAGGCATGACAAGTTGGTTAAAAATTAGACCATTTGTATCATAGTTCATTATTTTATTCATTAAATAACCAATTATAAGATAGAGTTTGACTTCTGTCAAACGGAATTTATTTTTATTAGTACTCTTCAAGCCATTTCTCTTAGCAAAATTAAAGGAAATGTCTTCTGAAAATGTTTTGTTCATCATTACAGCTAATATTTGTGCTACATTTTCATAATAAGACTTGGCAAAAATTGAGTTTGCATCATTTTCCCTAAGCAGTTTTCTGTGTCATATTTGATAAAAAGTACTATACAGAAGTTTTATGTACATTAGTTGGAAAGAATGTTGAGATAATCTGTTTATTAAAACCAACATATAGCACTAAAATGTATTTTAAAGGATAGGAAGGAGGGACCATAATTCTTTTCTGTGCTAAAGGGCATTTTTTCATGTGTAATAGATTCTGAAATTACTTAATCTCTTGACAAAAACTCTATAAATTACAATACTCTTCTAATGATCACAGGATATTTCTTTCACTCTCAGAACATTACCACTCTAGTGGGAATTATGGTCACACTTTAAGAGGATTTGATTCAGTATTAGGGTAGCAATTGTGTGTTAATTAAATACCAATTGATTATTTAAAATGTATGTGCTGAGTTTTAGTGCATTTGTATTAGGTAATAATCTGTAGATCTTGATTACAATGTTTCGAATGATAGATTACAGGCACCCGTATAACAGAAAATGTTTGAGTGATGCTGAAAAGTGAATAAAGCAACCACTTGGTGTTCAAGGACACCATCGCAGAAGTGGGTGGATGGATGTTTCCTGTTAAACCATATTTATCATTGGTTGTGATGCTTAATACAGCCATTTTAAAGCTTTACGATGTCTAAGAGCTTGGTTTGCTTTGGTTTTCCACTATATGAGCAAGCTACCATACATTCCTTTCTAAAGGAAGAAAAAGATTTGAAGAAAAGGTGTAATTTCTGTCTTCTCACCCTGGGGATTACACATACTGGGGCAAATAGGAGTTTCTCAGTTAGGTATGTTTATGCTATATCCTGTGTTGAATAGCAAGTAAGGATTTTTTGTTTCCTTTTTCTAAACATCAGGTCAAGCACCCTTTATAAAATCTGATCCATACCCACTTGATTAGAAACTGGATGAAAGCTTAGGGTTCACAAGAAAATATAGCCAGTTTATGGCAATCAACAAGGTTTTGCTGGTGTTTGGTTTACCAGGGTCTACAATGAGAGAGAAAAATTCATCAGGCATGGCTTCTGTGTTAAGGTGTAAGCTACACATCAGACTGAAATAATTTCAAGCTTTCATCACTTTGCAGAACTCTTTGATTTTTGGACGGTGTGTTAGCTGAGTCAGCATGCTTAGTGTGTAGATATGAAAGAAGTTTTTACCAAGAAGAATAGATAAAACTTAAAACAGGAAACTGCAGAAGGAAACCAAATGGCACTATGTGCCAGCACTAGCAGAATAGGTATTGTTCCAGTAAAAAAATGCTTCTGATGTTAGCATCTTTCCAGATTAGATATGTACAAACAATTTATTCAATCTATTTAATTAAATACCCACTAAAACAGAACAAAAGAAACACAGAAAATTCCTTTGTATTTTTTCTACATTGGACCATTGTTTTCTATGGTAAGAACTTCAGGGTTTACATATATAACTGCCTTAGACTATGGGGTATTATAGCAAGAATGAAAATGACTCTAATACCATTTGGACAATAGCAGCTGTTTTTATCTGCTGTGCCAGATATACTTTTGGCACCATTCCTGCTGTTTCCTGTGTGCAGACCCAGTGGGGGTGAGGATATCAAGACTGAGTTTGTGTGAATGGTCATTGCCAAGGTTCTGCCTTTCTATTGAAAAAGAAGAAAAAGAGAGCATAGATTTGAACAGACATCAGGCTGACAAGCCTAAAGACTGAAGTTCTGTGTTTACCAGCAGGATGGCTGTATAACAAACAGACAATGGCAGTCCAGGCTTCAGGTCTGCCAGCATCCCTGTTCAGAAAAGATCAGGGTTGTGGGTGAGAGGCCAGGACAAATCTTCACGGTCATGTATCCTGGTATCCTGGAGTTGAAGAGTGTTGTCAGCAGGTTGAGGGAGGTGATCCTTCCCCCCTACTCAGCACTGGTGAGGCCACACCTGGAGTGCTGTGTCCAGTTCTGGGCTCCTCAGTACAAAAGAGGCATGGACATACTGGAGAGCATCCAATGAAGGGTTACAAAGATTAAAGGACTGGAGTATCTCATCTGTGAGGAAAAACTGGGAGAGCTGGGACTGTTCAGCCTGGAGAAGAGAAGACTCAGGGGGGATCTTATCAATGTCTACAAATGCTTGAAGAGAGGATGCAAAGAGGACAGAGACAGTGGTATTTTTTCTGTGGTATCCAGTGACAAGACCAGAGGCAGTGGGGACAAGCTGAATTGTGGGAGGATCCATCTGAATATCAACATTTTGTTACTGTAAGGGTGACTGAGCACTGGAACAGGTTGCCCAGAAAGGTTGTGGAATCTCCATCCTCGGAGATATTCAAAAGCCACCTGGACATGTTCCTGGGCAACTGGCTTTAGGTGGCCCTGCTTGAGCAGGGTGGTTGGATCAGATGACCTCCAGAGGTCCTTTCCAACCTCAACCATTCTGTGATTCTGTGATACAGTCTTTAGCCTCCCTGCTGTGGTTGCTAACAAGAACACCTGTGACAATGACTTTTGTGCCCATATAAAAGCTGGACAGAGACTAAATGTCAAAATTTTGCATAGGACACTGAACAGATGACTAAATTCAGTCACCAACCAACAGAACTTAATCTCAGAAAACAGCCAGAGGTGTCAAGGTCTGTACTGTCATCATCTGTGCCCCAGGTCACTCCTCGTCTTCATCAAGGGTGCCAAGCCCTCTGCAGAGACCACATTGTCCTCTCTGTCCCATGTTCTCAGGATGACAGGCTTTGCTTTTCACAAGCTTTAATAATAATCATTGTGGACCAGACTGTGCACTCAGGTGGCAAGAAAGCTGCAATACCTCATGAATACTACTTCTATACATCACCACACTTCAGTGAGACCCTTTGAAGTCAATTATTCTTCTGTAGGAAAGGAAGTCATCTGCTACCCCTTTATTTCAGAAGTGACATCCTAATTTTCAGCTAAGATTGTTTTGCTACCTCCTCCCTCCCCTTCTCTGGCACACCAAGGGAGTAGAAATTCCTACACTAGCCAGTCATACCTAGCATGAACACATGAAGCTATGCAAAAATGCAGAGAGAATTTTGTTTCTCCCTCCATCACAGCAGGACTGCATCTGGGCCTGCTAAATTCCAACCTTCAGTACTTCAACTGTGAGGTAATGGATTTTTATTTTTAAGGTCACTGACCCATTAAAAAGAACACAGAAAATGTTGGGTATGTTGCTTTCTCTGAAATGGAAGTCTCTGATTTCAGTATCTGTTGCTCATTCATAACTGTTGAAAAGCTGAAGGAAAGGCAATAAGAAAAGGCTTGATTTTTGTAGTGTTGTTTTGTTTCTTTGTTTTTAATTTTAGTATTCTTCTTTTCTTCCTCATAACTCTTCATCAGTGTTATGTATAACTATGTGACTAGGTGAAAAAATTGTAGCTAAAGGTCTGTGAAAAGCCAGTTGTGGTGTATATCTTATTCTACTCACTGGGTACAAGACAAAGCTCCACTTGAAAGTTTGGAAATTGGGTATTATCTCTGCTATTCAGTAGCGAACAATAACAGGTTCTTCATATTGCAAGATAAGCACAGAAAAAACCTGAGAAGCTCTTTATCAGTGAAAAATACTCTAAGAACAATACATGCACATTTGGATAGAAATAGAGAGTGATTACATTCTGACTAAAGTTAAGAAAAAGGGCTCCTCTCAAATCCCTTAGAAAAAAAGAAAAAAGAAAAAAAAAAAAAAAAAAAACAACAGATAAATATATTCTACCAGCAAAAACAGTTTAATCACATATGCTGCCTAATGCCATTTTGTGGTTGCAGTGACCAGTTTGCAAGGATAGACTTCTCTAGAGATAAAACACTGCTTCTGTGTGTGGAGCTTGTTAGTCATATCCTGATGTGTCACTGATGGCTCAGAGAGATAAAGAGAAAAAGAAGAAAAATGTGGTTGATGGAACAGGTAGTTGTTCACAGCAATAATTCTATATATGAGTATATGCAAACTTCTGTGCACATATACATTTACTCAAAGATACACAAAGATACACATACGTAGGCAGTTATACTAAATCTATTTTCCATAAGAGAAAATCGATTCTCAATACAACACAACACAGAAAATACTGAACAATCTGGTTAACTTTGAAACAGCAACAGAAGAAAAAAGAAACCCAGTATCCCCATCCCCCAAGGTATTCTGATTACAATGCATAATATTATATAAGAGTAATGTGCACAGTTAAATAAACATAAGACTGAGAAAATTTCCCCAAGTAGAAAAAAAGCTATTTGAAGACTTCACCTTTTTTTAACTGGTCAAAGTGTGGTCAGTAGAGAAGTAGGCACAGCTCTGAAAGAAGTAATGAGATAACAAAAGGAGAAAACACCTAAAAGATCATCCATTCTGTACAAAGCATACTATTCTGCTTTTGTGTGAACTCACTGACACATGTGCAACCTAGTTAGGCTGGTATTAGGAAGAGGGTTGTACATAGGGTGAGGGGTTAAAAACCACATCTTCCTTCCATCTTCTTATTCTGAGATTTGTGACAGTTACAGACGTGCTAAAAGCTCCTTGCTTAGCTCTTGAAACAGATACAAACAGTGAGAGGTACAAACAGTTGTGGTGGGTGGGGAGGCCAGTGATCCAAAACATGGGTACTAACGCCAGCTGAGAAAAAAGAAACATTCTGCTGCTGGTTCAGCAGCTTTATGTCTAATTTAAAGTATACAAGTATTTCAAATACTCGTTGACTTCTATGTGACTGAATTTTCTGAAATCCAAAGTAATTGGTTAATAGCTCACCAGACTGGAGCTTAAAACCTTGACACTGGGTGGGTACATTATGTGTTTGTATTCATATATTTACATGTTTTCCTTCCCTGGGAAAGTGAGTTTTTAAGAATGAATTGAAAAGTCTTATTTTATTAAGCTTATTCTGCATATACTTATTTCAAAAAAAGATTTATCCAACCCACCTGCCCAAGTGTCCTAGACTCAGCATCTCATTCTCACACTGCATATCATGAAACACACGGTGATACATCAAGTCATATATCAGAATTAGAGAGGAATGAATCATAGCAGATTGAAATTTTGGATGGTTCACTTTCCATGTCTGTGGTTTGCAAAATGGGGCTGAGCAGCTTAAAAGACTGCTGCTTTCTCTGGCTTCTTTTGTTCCTAATGATAGCAAAGATTCGGCAAACTCTGGGAACATCCTAATTCCATTTCTTCCAGTATTCACATGTACACCTTCTTTCTGCTCTTAGACAGTGGTCCAGATGTTCTGCCAGTACTACTTCTCCTTCCAGACATTGCTTTCCTTCCTTTCCACCAAGCAGCACATTATCCTTCCTTCTTCACATAGCTAACACTGAGTTACAGCTCTAGTACGAGTCTCCCCACCCAAAGACACTGCAAACATAAGTTAGACATTCCCAGCTGAACCCATTTAGCTTTTTGTCTGCTTGCCTCCTGCTATTGCATGCACATGTCTGAGATCTTAAACTCTGTCCACAGGCTCCCCACACTGCATGCCTGGTCAAGTGCTTAAATATAGCCTTAATCCACAAATATAATACCTCCCATTTTAGGCCACAGCTGGAATCCCAAAATAGAAAAATGTGAAATAGTGAAAACCCACTAACTATTGTTGAACCTCAGATCTACTTTTGAGTGAAAGTTCTGGCCTGTCTTTCTCTTCTACAGGTCAGCTAAACCATCCCCTAATGCAAACACAACAGTATTAAAAGCATAGTGGTGTGTCACCCAGTGATTCATCATCCTGCAAGTCAGAACTAGAATAATCATTTCCTAAGCAGGGAAGTACCATCATGTGATATAAGAAAAGCTGACATTTTAAAAATATACAGGGAATGATGCTTTTTCAAAGGTTTACCAGTCAATACCCCCAGAGAAGTTGCTTAAATAAAACTGTAGTTTGTAAATCTATGCTAAATGCTTGCCCTGAGGCCTTATTCCAATCCCATTGATGCTGATGGAAGCAGAATCCACTGAGGCAGAAACAGCAGGCTGGAGTAGCTAAACTTCAGCTATGCTAAAATTCACAGCCTTTTGCAATCTCTTGCTACTGCAGAAAGAATGACAGTCAAATCTGGGTTTTCCCTGTTCCTCTTGCTGTCAAATTCTTCTTTATTCCCAAATATTTTCTACTTGCTAACATCTGTTGTGTCTCTTACAGTCCCTGCTTTGTAGATCTGGAGGTTATGAACCAAGAAGGTTTGACAAATAAAACTCATCAAAAGCATGAGAGGATCTGCCTTCATGCTCAGGACAATGGTTCAGTCTCATAAAGAATACTAAAATCTCTGTGTGGTTTCCTATGCCATGTCCTCTTAATGCCTTCTACATTAAGCTAGTGCTTGATTTATGTCATGAGGCATTACTCTTTATATCCTTCTTTTTTTTTCATCTTATCTAAAGATGTTCTCATTATCCATATAAATGCCTGTTTTTCTTTCTGAACTCTATGTCTCAGTGAAATCTTACGGCAGTGGGTTTGACTGATTAATTATGCATTGTATAAAAAGATACTCCCTTTTATCAGTTTGAATTTATTTCTTTCAGTTTCATCTACTGTCTCGTTATTCTTTTCTTATGACAAAGGGCAAGTTTATCTTGTTTTAAAATCCCTTCATATCACTTTCCCTCGATGTGCACCATTACTATATCCCCATTACCTATCACA
Organism: Strix uralensis; assembly: GCF_047716275.1. NCBI lineage: Eukaryota > Metazoa > Chordata > Aves > Strigiformes > Strigidae > Strix > Strix uralensis. Next base: position 125,613,920 of record NC_133972.1, on the reverse strand, counting down.
GCGAGGATCTCAATATGTCTTGATCTTTGGATGTTACTGTCTTTATTTTTTTTTTCTGAGCCATAAAGGCTTTCTAGTGGATATACAGGCCCTGGTTAACTGGATTATCACTATGTTTCTGATAAAGATGTTCTTCAGATATTTAGAAGCAAACCAGGCACCTCAGGATCAAGGACTACCAGCTAAAACCCATTGTTTCTACACTGACCTCTGATCAGTGTGCAGCATTCTGCATATTAACTTGATTTCTGGTAGCCATGCCCATTCAGTGTTGACGTTCATGTCACTGATCAGCTCTAATTAGCTCTTCTTCAAACTACTATTTTTTTTTACTCTCCTCTTATCTAGAAGCTTTCATGTGGTTTACTTGTTTCACTGTTCTTCTGCCCTTTGCTTAAGTGCTCTGCAAACACAGAGCAACCATAAGAAGTTAGGGTGCTTTAGAGCCTACCTCTCTTCCATGTCATTTGGCACAGCCATACAGCATGCAGTAATGCACACTTATCTGTGCAGTCATCCCTCCTTCATCCTTAGGGTTCATATATCCCTATTCTGCTATGCTTTCATTTTTCCTGGTGAGAAGATGAGCAGACTAATTACGTGAAAGCATAAACCTAATGTGCACTCATAAAGGGCCTCTCTTTTAACAACAGAAACTTGAAGCTGGTATACAAACCTCCAGGTAGCAATAGCTAACCTTAAACTGTCAGTAGAACCAACAATGTCTGTTTGACACTATTTCACTAATTTTTGTTAGGCTCTACTTTGAGCAGAGCTCAATTAAGTAGTGCACTGGAGGATCTGGTTTAAAACTCATTCTGTACTACTTCTTACCTATTAATTTCAGCTTTTGCCCAGTGTGGCTACATTTCCAGGTGTCTAATTACAGTGAAAGTGTTTAGTAATGGTCAGAAGTGCTGTATGGAGAGAATCCCTCTCAAGGACAAAAAGGGTTTCCTGGATTTTGTCACTGCAAAAGGAAGGTAGAGGGCACCCTGTCTTAGTCACCTGGCTATGCAATGGACAGTCCAGCTCTGGAGAAGATTCTGTTGAGGAAAGCAGAAAGTAATGTTTAAAAGCTTTGACCACTTGTATTCACATACAAATTGCATTAGATATAATCAACAAAAAAAAAAATCTTAAAAATATGATTAAAGTTTCAGTGTTGACAGGTCCTCTGTGAATATTCTCATACAATTTTAGCTCCATCTTATTTTTTGCCATAGTGTAAAGACAGTTTATGACTGTATTAAACAATATCCATGATACAGAACACTGGAGGAGAAAACTTGTAGCATCTTACTATTGCAGGACAGATGATTTCCTCCTGGTGTTAGCTTTGTGCCTTATCATCAGAGCTGTTCATCTGACCATATGTCTACAGGGGATGGAAACACAGAAAAGAGCATGACAAAAAGCAAGTTCTTACCCTATTGAAGCCGTCTTGCTGTGGTTTAATTAGAGGATTTCAGGAAGCCCCAGATTAGTAAATGGAAATCTTTGTGATTTGCCTTGGTAATTATTGGAATGAAATTTCAGGAGCTGAGATAATTCCCAAGGGAAAGTGCATCTGTGCACTTCAAATTAGCTGCTTATATGCTCACTTAGATTCTTTACATGCCTTCCAAACCATGCTGGCATACTTAAAAGGTATGCTCAGGTTGACAGATTTAGATGGAGGAAATCTTTGGTAGATTACTTTGGCAGAAATTTCCCCAAAGTATTTCATGTAGAGTGTTTCTCCTCCTCCTAGAAAAGATATCCCAAAGGAATTTGTCTCTTTCTCTAGGGATATCTGCCTAAATCCCAGGAAATCAAAATTAAGAGAGTAAAAGCATTTTATTCGAGACCCTCAGCCTCTCCTGAAGCAATGTGCACCTGGCAGCCCTGGCTCTGTTCCCAGGCTGGTGTAATTTCGACCCCATGTATGAGTAGCAGCCTGCCACAGTTTAAGGTTTAGTGTCTTGTGACCTCATAGGACTAACAAATGGAGTAGATACTATCGGAAAAGGGAGAAGCTTTAGCTTCTGAAGGCACATTGCTTTTGCTTCCAGCCCTAACCTCTTTCAGGTATCAGATTATGAAGATATGGCTTTTCTTTTCTACTGTTTTATTTGGAAGGTTTTACAGCATCCCTTATGCTTCTGAGCTAAGGCATCTGATTTTACAATGAGGGGTATTCAAAAGTGTTCCTGTAAGCTTGGTGCTTTTTGTTTGTCCTAACTCTTTAAATCCTTCCTTATTCTTTTACTTATTTGCAAAGTTACTATAAAGTACAAATTCTCTGGTATTTATTCCAGTTTAATGCCAGTATGAAACTCTGAAAAAATGAGGCCTAATTTGCCTGGCTGAAAACACACATATTCTAAACACACTTCTTCAGATCACTTTCAGAGTCGCTATGGTGTTTCCATGTGAAGGTACCAGCTGTTAACAAGCATTGATAAAGCATACATCTACTATGAGGGCTATCCAATTCCCCAGGTACACAGGTATCCAGTGCTGTTTGAGATATCTCAGATATTGCCTCCAGCTTCCAACAGCCCCTCCAGAAAGGGCATGAGTCTCTTGTAGTTCAGTCTTGTATCTGCCAAGCCTCTGTAACTGTCTTGGGTTTGCTTATATCATTTCAGTGGTGCCAAACTTTGAGTTAACTGAATCCCTTACTGAACATCACTGGAAGCTGGGTTGTGAACTCCTGCTGAGGCCCTTTTAAGGTATTATGCCTTCAGGAATCTCCACCAAAGTCTGTATACCCCATTGTCCCTTGTTTTCCATATAGACACAATTAAGTATTGGTGTGTTCCATATACCACAGGAAGTGTAGGGAACATGAGCATTCCTGGCTGCACTCCTAGTATAGCTCAGTCTCACTCTTGAATTCATAAATAAAAATCCCATGCAAATTAGCTCATTTATTTGCAGTCAGGATGATGCTGGCACTTGTCATAATCATGTATTCTACATTTATTTCTATCTCTCAGCTAGCTTTTTTTTTTTCAACTATTCATATTTTTATCTCCTGTTATTTATTATCCTATAGTGTAGCTCAGCTTGCCCGTTACTGTGGCCAAAGCTGAAACTGCAGCATTCAAATAAATCAGCTTTCTCATCTTCTCTTTTCTTCCATTTTTGAAGAAGAGAACAAAAAAATAAAACGTCTTCTAATCTTCTGTCTATTCAGGAATAGAGGGCTAGTCTCTCTTAGTCTGTGGAAGTGAGATGGATTCTTTTTTTTCCCCCCTTCAATATTCTATTAATAAACTGTAATTTAGATGATGGGTAAGGAAGAGCTTTGATATAAGGATAGTGTCAACATATCTGGAGAAACCCACACAGAAACTTAATTTTTCTTTTGGCTAAAATACACAGTAAAATAATAGTTATTATATCATAGTACTTTAAAAGGTTAGTTCATGTTCATTATCCAGCCATTTTATACAGGGTGGAAATCTGACTGAAATGCCTTGACCCATGACAAGTCTGGGGTCAGGGATAGCATCCCCTCTATGTATTGTCCTAGTATGATTTGCTCTTGCTGACTAAGAGACAAGAAACACATTCTTAAAGAGAAGCATTTTCTTACAAATTGTGTTCCCTTTAAACTTCTTCAATTTCCAGAAACATAAGCAATGTTCGATTGTGTCTAAGACTGAGGGATGCCTCTTTTTTTTCACAGATCAGCTTAAAAAAGTCAGCTCCTAGACCGAACTAAAGTACTGTGTTCATGGCAGTCAAAGCAGAAAGTCATTGGTGGGAAGCAATGCATCAAGGCTATGAAATCTGGCCCCATCTTAGCTAAGATGCTGCCATAAAGAAAATGGTCATCTGAGCAAAGGAACAAGAAACTGGTCCTGAGACACAGGCTGCAATGTGCTCAACAATAATCCCTCTCTTTAGCCTTGGACACTTGATTTACTATCCCTCCTTCACTTTCCGCATCTCTGAAAAGTTCATATTTGCAAAACATTTAGGAGCTAAAATGGGTAAGAGAAAAGTTCTGTTTTATCACCATTGGTCTTCTCCTGATACCTAAACTAGAACACAGAATTTTCAATAGAAGATATTTTTGTCTATCCAAAAATGGTAGCCTCAAATGCACTGTGCTTTTCAGTAAATAATGAAAAATGCCTGAAGTAAAATGGGAGATAAAGGTCCAAAAGAAAAAAAAAAAAAAAAAAAGAGAATATTTAGCATATAGAAGAAAAAACTGGTGGAAAAAATAAAACACAAAAACCCCAACAGAACAGAGAACAAATTTAGAGGCAAATCAGAGGTTTTAGACATTAAACAGTACATGCTGAGTATAAATGCAAGGCTATGCTGTCTCTATTTTATGAAGAACAAAATTATAGTATGCATTTTTATGCTTTGACCTAATTGCTGTTTTGAAAATGGCTTCCTTATCACTGAAAGCTAAGGGAATGTGAACATGCTTGTAGACCTTTGTTCTTTTATTAAAAGATTTATGCTGCTAACCTTCAAACACTGGTTGATATATGGGTTCAGATCTTTACTGACAAATTCCAGGCTCCCTGAACTCTAAAAGTTGGAATGCAGGTATAACAGAACATACAACTCACTTATCAGATTTCTCAGCATGAGGAGAACTTAAATAAAAAACATCAGAAAAGGATATCAAATGGCTGTGACCTATAACCACCCCTGAAAGCTAAGAATGGACTTGGTCTGTGTGTGCATTGTCTGACACATAGAAACTGCTAACCAGGCAGACAAAAGAACAGTGGCATATAAAGAAAACATTCTAGGGAGATTATATTTCAGATATGAAAGACAAGATAATTTATGATAAGCATTAGAGGCATTAGGGACACTGTTATTATGGTTAGGCAAAAATACAACATTCTATTTAGCAGACAAAAGCCACAGAGAACTGATGCATTTGGGAAACTCCAATCCTTGTAAATTTGTATTAGAACAGACTGAGGAAGTAAATGAAGCCAAGCTATCAGCAGTCTTAAAAATCAAATGTGCAAGTAAAGCAGTAAGATCAAGTAAAGGTCAGATTTTATGGCAAAAATCAAGGATTAAATCATTGGAGCTGTCATCATTGATGGTATCTTATATTTCCTTTTTAATACAAAGCGTGGTCATGGACTGTGTTTCTGTGGTAACAGGAAAGGTTGACATCAGAATTATGATGTAAATGAATGGATCCTCACATACCTTCTGATTCACAGTCAGCGAAGGATGCACATAAAGAACTTAGATGTAACTTCTCCAAGAATATCATTAGAAAGAACAAAGAAGAAAGGGTCTATGCACTGACAGAGGGCTCTGCGCATTTTTTGACAGGATAGCAATAATGAGAGCAAAGCAAGCTGTTCTCTTGCATGTTTTTTTTTCATTTTTCTCTGCCCATCTTCTCCCTTTACTTCCTGTTTTGCTGTCTTTCAAAGATTATATTGTTAGGCCTGAAATATAAATAAAGTTGATTTAGATTACTTGATAATATTGATTTCAGGTAAAGGGGTCTATTTTAATGCAAGTTTCTCCATAAACGTAACTGTGTTGACTGCAAAGTACATTGCTGTACAAGTGAGGACAAAATGTCCTTGAAAGTATAATAAAGTTGGAAATGGCCTAAGGACCAGTACAGAGATGATGCTGGTTTTCACTTGGAAAACCCATCTTTCTATGCTTGAATGAACTTGTATTTGTTTGCATCTCTTCTTTCAAGCCAGCTATTATGTGTCAAAAAGTAACTCTGAATGAATGACATTGTGGGGTTCAGTATTTGTTCTCTCTCAGTGACTTCCAGATCGAATGCATACGGTTTACAAGTCCAAAGATGATTTTCTGGCTGCCAGACCTCTAAATTCAATCTGGGATCAGAAAATTAAGCATTGTTCTTTCTGGGCCCATGTGAAGTGTTTACAACAAAATGCCAAACACATCAAAAACACAGGTCACTGCATTTTCAGTTGATCTTGTTTCCATGGTCTTGTTTTCAATTAGAACTGCAAAGACGTTATTTTCTTCTACGTCAAGACTCAAGAGTGGCACAACACTTAAACTAGAAAATGAAAATGTATGAGAATAATTCTGAAATCTGTTATTTTGAAATGCAAGATACTCAGATGCAGATCTGTCCTTGTATTTTACAGTGGAAGATCTAATGAAAGCTAGTCTTTTCACAAAAATACAAAAACTATTTCATTAAAAAGTGTTGAACATTTTCAATTTTCAGATTGCTTTCTTTTTTTCTATTACTTACATTTCATATTGTTTATAAAAAGATCCCCCCATTGCTCTGACAAAGATTCTCCAACGATAGTTTTGATGAAATTTTGATCAGTTGTGGCTACAGCATAGGATTAACCATTATTCTGACTTTTTCCTAAACCTGTATATATATAACATCTGTTTCGGCAAGCCTGAAAAAAACCATGCATATTTCCCAGGGAAGAAATAAGATTTGTTTCAACTGCTAGCTCTACATGTTCACATGAACCTTTCTGACAATGGAGAGTGAAGTGTGGGACCTGAGACTATGACTGCAACAGAAGTCCCAGTCCAGAAGTTTCTTCTGTTAAGGCAGCCTTCTGAACCCAGAATAGTTCAGTGAAGCCTTGTAGGGATACAGCAATTAGTCTATTCAGAAAAAATTGGAGAGTTCAGGTCCGTATTTTAAATGAAAATGTGTCATAGACCTGGACTGGAAGTAAATATAGAAATAAATGTGAATATGGTGAGTAAGGACGCAGTGGTTTTACTTTTAATCCTTCTTCCAACTGTAGCAACACTTTTGTTATTTAAACTCCATAGATCCTTTTGAATAAAAGACGACTTTTGCCATTTACATTCATATGAACTTTTAGATGACTTAGCTTTAGTCATGTTTATGCCTTGCTGTTTGTTTTCCTCTACTAGTTCAAGAAGTCAAAATTCAGTCTCCCATACTAAGCAAGTTGTTTCATATTTGCATATGAAAGAAGCCATTCCATCTTTGTTTACATGCACCACAGTGAACAAACAACTGGAAGCAAAATCACATAGCTTAGGTGAACAATTACCACCACGCAACAGAATTCTCATTCAGTATGTGCACCATAACCTCCTGGAGTAAAAGGATATTGCAAAAGAAATCCATTGAAGAAATTCAGATAATGACCACAGTGGAGGAGACCACAGGATCTCTTCAGGAATTCCATGAACCAAGACAAAAATATCATACATTTATCTAATAAATGATTTATCACAAAGAGTGCATTTTGAAGAGGAGACATTCTTCTCACCTTTTGAATATTTTCCAGAAGGAACGTGTACATAACTCGTAGGTGTGTGATGCCTGAAGTTCTTGGGAAATGCTGACAGTTTTTTTCTTTTTTTTTTTTTTTTTTAAGTGAGATGTTGATGTTTTCTACACTATTATTTTTCTTAAATAATATCAAATGCCACCAACTATAGCAAGTAGCAGTGAGTTGCACAGAGGAGAAATTGCACAATGGTCAAGGATCCTTGGGGTGATGAAGAGACAATCCTAAATGAGTCCCACAATAAGCATGTCACACAGCAAGAACTAGGTTGATATCATCACCATGCAATACTTTTTCTCTATATATCAGTGTGGATTAGACTAGAAGAATGAGGAACATCTCTCTACACAGACCTTGAAACTGATTTGTACAATCAAATAGCCACAACCAAGTTTATAAAAATGGTCCTCAAAACCACAATAAACCTAACTTCATGCTTTCTTCTACCAGACATCTTTAAGAGGGCAGTCAAAAATATCTTCTCACTGCACTTACACTCATTTTATCTCAGTTATGTTACATATAGAGATGTGATGAAAAATCACCATCTATTTATATGCAAGTTGAAGAAACATGCTTTGGCCATGTACTCTAAAAGCAGCAGATGCCATCTGCAATTAAAATTATGTAAATCTATTCAGTTGAGGAACAACTGAGAAGCATTTCTAGAAGCATTTCTGATGACATTTCATAATGAAAGAATGTGGGGTCTCTGTGTCATTTATTTTAAGGTTAGCTGTGCAGTCACATTGTCCTATTATTTCAGTGAAAAATAGAGACAGTATTTATTTGCATTCATTTATTACATCTGTACCTGTATATTTATAACAGGCTGATTGAAAAAAAGTTTATGTGTTGGATGACTATGACAATTAAGCATAATTCAAATTTATTAACCTTTATTGCATAAAGCAAGAACCAATGAAATCCTGTATTTCTAAAAGGGAGATGTGAGAAATTATAATCCCACTACAAAATTTGCTTTTCAAGTAAATTCCACTTTCCCTGTACTCAGTTTTAAATGGTGATCCTTGAGAAATGCCCTGAAGGCGATCACATCCACACTGTTTCAGAGGAGGAAGGGAGGATGAGTTTCAAACTAACAATTCAGCAAGGAAAAAAACCTATTTCAGTTCCCTCTCTTGTACTGAAAAAAGCTACCATTTAGATGTCCATGCTATTTTAGCAAAGGTTTATACCACTTTCATTGCTGCCGTAAGGGAGTGCCTACTACCAGGTTTGTGTTATTCAAGTTGGATCCTTCATAGTCCCTCAGACATTAGAAAATATTGAAATTACAAGGAAAAAGAGCCTTCCACTTCTGCATGTTTTGTAAGTAAGCTAGAAAAAAAAGGCAAGTAATAAAAGTACAAAAAAGTTGAGAGTAAAGGTTTCTAATATATCTGTATTTCATTTTCAGTTAAAAAAATATAAAGTGTTGCAAAATTTTAGTAGAGGCTGAGAATCACTGTGTTAAGCAACAACAGTTTATTTCTCAAGGAAAGAGTGTTGAAGATATTTAAATTTTACTTATTACAACAGAACTTGGAAACTGTGAGCAACTGCTACATTTCACCAGTGGAACATCTTCATTAACTGTCTTTCACACTGATGCGAGGTCTATCATTTGCATGACATGCTGTTTCTGAATGAACATAGGCAGTAGTCTGAAGCAGGACACCTTGCAGCTGGCAAAGTCTTAGTGACAAAGTGGCCTTCAGAAATAAAATTGTAATCTCTTCACCACATACAAATATGGGAAGGTAATCCTGGCTTCTGCTGAAAGCTGATCATCCAACAATAACAAGAACTGAAGCCCTGGATATCCACACAAGTATCAAATATCAGGCAGAAGCAGATATGCCAGATCTCCTCTAGCCAGGATCATATCACTTGTTTTATCCAGAGTGATTCTGAGCCAGCTGCTATGCTGTAGCTTCTGCCAAACCCTGGGAAAAAAAAAAAAAAAAAAAAAAAAAAAGCCTCAACCATTTATTGGAAAGAATTAGAAACATGAGGTAGGAAGGTTTATCTGCACAAGGACAAAACACATTGTAACTTCATCTTCCTCCTGAGTGCAATTCTGGTTTCCTTTGCTTATGAAGAAAAAGGAGAACATGATGAAGATCATTAGGACCCTTCAAGAATTATGTTTAAAAAAGAGCCGATGCTCAGCACTTTAATTTGAAGTCTTCATGTGCTAAATCAGTGAAACCATGTCAGATCAGTCCTCTTGGTTTCCTACAGGAAAAACATTCTAGAGGTACCAAGAAAAATGTCTTCAACCTCCAAAGAAGGAAACTGTTTATAAAAGTACTTCTCATCGTTGATTGCCAGACAACCCTAATTTTCATGTCAGCTGTCAGAGTTCCAAAAATTAGGTTTCTTAACCTCTTTTAATAAAAATCTCCCAAAATGTTTTTCTGGAGGAATCCACAGAACACGTTGTGGTTTTTAAGTAAAATTATGTTATTGAAAAGAAGAAAAAGACAGAGAAGTTCAGTTAACTTGGTAAATCACAGTTTGAAAGTTTGGGTGGTAAAATGTAATAGTTATCCCTATGTTTCCAAATTGTGACATGAAATTTTAATTCTAAGTTGGACAAATTTTAAAGTACCCTAAATTGCCCCGAAAAGAACTTGCAGCAAAATTTTGTTATGAAGGCAATTAAAAGATTTACAGTCAACAAAGGTAATGAAATACCCATGTGCCCAGACTCACTGAGAATATCCTCATTCGTTCCTGAAGGGGGAATGGAATGCTCCCAGAATTTAAGGAAATATCCACTATGTATCAGGAATAAAAACCCCTGAGAGTTTCCTCCCAAGCCTAGAAACTAAAAGAAAAATCTAAGTGGAGTAGAAACTTAGAAGCCCCTAAACTGCAAACACAAAATCTGTTCTCTTGGTTTCCAAGTAGGATTCAAAAGATACCTCCTTACAGATGAAGACCTCCATCTGTTTTGTCAGGGATTTATTAAAACCTGTTTGATATACTTCTTCCTTCCAGTAAATACATATTCTTTCATCAAAAAGGAAAAAAAAAATCTCATGGAAAATTATATCCCAAATCCTGTTCTTAAATTCCATCCCTTTCAGACTGTTACCCAGACTGACAAGGAGGTCAGCAATGCACTGAATGTTGCTACAAAGATTACAGAAAAGTGCACTAAAGATGCTATGACTGTCAGTGCCTTGATGGCTTCAGATCACATTATGGTGTTTAAGAGTTTCTTTTAGTGCTGAGCTCAGTATTTCACTACTGGCTTTTCCTCAGCTGTGTCTGGCATGGCTTGAGATCGCAGTTCTGAAGTAAAGTTCTTCCCAGACCTCAGACAGAATGCAATGTTTGAAAATAAATAGAAACAAATGTATTATTTTTCCCAAAGGACCTTGTTCTGCTTGTGTAGAGGCAGACTGCTCAATGTGGATCCAATCAATTTTTCCACAATATAGCTGACAATTTTCCCCATAATCAAGAAGCACTCCAGTCAGTCAGTAAATAGATTCATTCAAGGTTAACCAAACTATATGGTACCCAAGAAGTGTTCTGATTGAGATTTTATGGATGCTCCGACAAGACCAAATGCACACCAAGCCTTGAAAAGATCAAAAAAAATGTCCTAACAACTCCAGATTCCTCTCTTTGCCACATTAGAAAAAGAAAGTATAAAGCACTACTATGTCAATATTTTAGGGAAAGCAGGCACATAGCACTGCTAACTATGTCAAAGAGACTGTTTTAAAGTCTACCAATCAATGGTCAAAGTGAGCTATCAGAGGAGAGAAAGGCTTAGAAAAGAAACAAACAGAAAAGAAATAATTTGTAAAAGCTAGAACCAATGATATAGACACACATGCTACAAAAGAAACCAAAATCATGGCAATATTTACAAAACATAATCCTGCTTGCAAGTGTGTCTATTCAATATCTCTGTGTTATAAGGGACTTATGCTTCTGTCTGATCAGGCAGTGTTACCATCTCACTTAAACTGACTCTGCTGGTCAAATGCTGTTCTTGTCCCTCAGCATCTGACTTTTTCCTTTTTCTTTAAAAGTGACACGTTTGGCCCGTGTGTTATACTTCTTTATTACCACTGATGTTGTTTCCTCACCAAAGTCTACAAATGTATTCAAAGGAACATCCAAATCTTGATTTCAAAAGCAGGCATTTTTAAAATTTTAGTTGCTTGTAGTGACCAACATGTTATAATATTCCTTCAAAATGGGTGTCATGGATAAAAAAGGTAATAATGGTGGAGTTATAAAAAAAGAAGCTGTATATTTGAGGGTAAAGAAATTGATTCCGTATTGAAATAATTGATCACAAATTGCTCAGAGGAGCATCTTTCATTAGTTATCCAACAGTTTTTCATATAACAAGAGTGGCTCTTCAAATTAAATAAAATGATGTTGCAATTCCAATAACTTGAGTGGCTTCATTGTGGGGAAATAAAAAAAAAATAAAAATAAAATCCTGGAACATCTTCATTTCAGTTTATTTAAAACAGTTTATTTGCAGATTTTCACTTTGCCTTCCAACATGAAAAATCAGTTATTTACATCACCTTTCTCAGGAAATAAGCTCTTAATGTTCTACATTTGTGGTCTTTTGAGCTGCCTGTTAAATTTAAACAATTTGTTATAATTTAAACAATTCTGTCTGAGCTTAAGACACAGCTGAAGAAATTTTGTGTGGGTCTAGATCCAGAATTCAAGTTTGATAACAACTTCCTCAAATCTCTGCAGAAATCCAAAGGTTGTTCTTCCAAAATGATGACTAGGTATGCATAAATACATACATATGTCTATATATATACACATTTATAAATGTGTATATGTATCTGTATCCGTATACATACATACAAAGAAATTCTTTTTGTTTCAAATCGGTGGAAAATGTGAAAGTGATCTATAAATATGAAGTTTGACATAACTGTTTTACTTTAAAAATCTCTAAAGCTAGTGGACAATGAATTCAGACTATTATTTTTCCCATCCTGTCCTCTCCAGTTTTGACAGGTTCTGGGTCTGTATTTATTACGGACATTTTGAAAACATTTGCTCATGTCTTCAATCAATTCTTGTCCTTAGCAAATATTTCCTGTGGTTCTTTCAATGTTATATTTGTCCATGTGCTTTTCAAGTTAGCATCAGACTAATCAATCTTTCTCTGGAACTTTTCCTGTGTGCATAAAAAGGTGTATTTAGCTGTATAATTGATTGTTAATGGCTAATAAAAACAATAAACTTTCCAGCCAAAACTTAGAAAAATAGTGTTGGAGCAAATATTCCCTGCATGATGTAGATGCTAGTATGCAGGCATTTCAGTCATTTTCAAGGAATTCTCCTACCCCACAGTCACCACCACTACAAGTTATGAACCTCATAATTATGTCAAAAATAATCCTTTTCTTAGTCATCTTCCTTCTTTTCTTCTCCTTACCATTCCTCTCTTACCATGGACCAGATTCTCTGCAAATATCATCAACATTCCATCTGGAAATCTAACCACCCTTTTCCATATACTTTAATTTTATCTTACTGCTCAGTTAACACTGCATTAGCATATTTTACAGCAAGCCAGACTTCCTACATTCTAATCAAAAGCAGTATAAATATTTTTCAGAATTATTAACATGTTATTGGTATGCAAACTCATTTGATGTTTCAACTAATTTTACTTCATGATTGTGAGCTGATCAGGAAAGGAGTAGATAATAATTTAAAAACAAGATGGTGACTAATGCTGTTTAGAATGGAATCAAGTTCTGGGTCAGTCCCTGATGTGCGCAGCAGTGGCAGTCCTGCACGGCTGCTCCATCGTTAGTCAATCATTTTTTCATTCAATTGAAAATACACTAAACTGCTTCTTTATAAATTATTCCACATTTCAAGATAAAATGTCACAACATTATTTTAAACTCAGATAGCATGTGGTCACATACTATACATAGCATCAATTAGCATAATACCAGATAACATGAGGTGATATGCAAATAGAACAAGTATGCAGTATTGGCATGGCCCAGCACTGCAAACTCTGACATCTGTTTGGCAATATTTTGCACGTGTAAATTCTGCAGCTCTGTCTGTTTGTGTTTAATGAACTTGTCTGGAAATTCAGAACACCTAACGGAGAGATTATCTAAAGTAACAGCACAGCAGCAGTCTGTTTTAATTTAGGCTGTCTGCAAGATACTGCTATGAAAATTAACAACTCTTAAGTGTGTTAAATAATCCCTGGCCTTCGTAATAATTGAGCAGGCTGAAAGGAGTCATACAACTTGTATTATCTTGTTGTCAAACACCAGCTGACTTTTTTCCCCTTGTATATTGATTTGGAGAATTAAGCTGCCTCTACTTAGATATGTCAGCCTGGAAGGATTTTAAGGACAGCTAGCGAAGTCCTAGGGCTAGAAGTTTAAAGATAGCAACATCAAATGGGTTTTTATTTCATAGTAACAAGCAAAAACTATGCTTGTACCTCCTGAGCATCTCCAAGAGAGGGCAATTGGGGCACATATTAATTGCTCTTCTGCCTAGCTATAAGGCACTGTGTCAAAGAGGAGTGGCCGAGAAATGAAGCCAGGTTCAGTTGTATGAGGTTACTAGTAATGCTCTGCAGCCCCAAAATGTTTCTATGTTCTGACATAAATTGTACCTAGTAATGCTTTCCTCAATCAATTAGCTGCCCATCACTGACTTGTTAGATCAGCCACTTTATGTGCTGGAATCAGAGAAAGAGTGTCATTCTGGCAGCAACGCATGTTTCCTTAGCACTTACTTGGCAATATGTTACCACCTGACACTGGGGGCATTCTCGTGCTCAGAACAGATGGGAGAAGAGAACAAGAAGAGGTGCCTCCTGGCCCGGCAGGTATCACAGAACCTTATCATCATAAGGGATGTTAATGCTATAATGCCAAGAAACCCTGGCTGAGGCTAGCATCTTGCGGTGCCAGGCAGAGTTTACACATGAGTATAAGACATGGTTCCACACATAGACATTCTGAAGCATGAATGTGGTGTACAAACCTCAGGAAGATCTCCATTCTGGACCAAAAACACCAAAGATTTGAACTTCTGGAAGAAATGAGGTAAACAGTGCTCTGCCATTGCCCAGCTCCTCCAAGATGAAAGAACTGTAAGTTTCCTCAGGCATATATTATCTCATTATTCTGCAGTAGCTTTTGATTGAAGGGAAGTCTTTTTTTTGTAGCGACTTCAGACAAAAGGTCAGGAGGTGATATTAATTTTGGGAGAAGTAGAGCTGAGGTGAGGATATTTCCTATTTCTTTGGCACTGAGAAAGACTATTAACTTGCTTTTGCAGAACTTTGATTTTCAGTTCTCTGGTAAGGATCTGGAGACTGGAACGGCCATTTATTATAATTTTTTTGTATGTTTGCTGAACAGAAAATATCCAATAAATGTGTGCATTGCCATGGGATAAGGAGTGGTTGAAGACCTCTGTTCCTGGGATATAAATACATATGTGGATGGATAGGTGACCACAGACAGGTGGAAGAGTCCATCCTTGTCCAGTCAGTTTCCTGGATTACTTCTGTAGCTATCATCAGGCAGAAACCATTGCAAATTGATGGTGCTGATGGTTCTTGCTGTGGGGTCTGACCATGCGCAGAGAGCTCTTGAAAAAAACCCCACACTGTATCTACCTCTTTCTTTCAATTTCAGTTCAGCAACAGTTCATATCAGAAATGTTTTGTTTCTATGCTCAGCAGGGAAGTTGGATGGAAATTTTGCACTTTAAAGTACTTTATATGTACTTTGTATTTACATGACTGAAAATTATAGTCCACACATTTTGAAATATTTGATTCTGAATATTAAAAAAACAAAGGGTACAAATCTGTAATTTTAATTCACCATAACTAATCCTTATGCAAGTAATCCTACTATCTTCCAATAAAGACAACAAGTCCTTTAGGGGACTAATTGAGAACACGCAGATTGCAGAAATGTACCCACCACTGAGTACAATTTAGTGACTGTAAGACTGACAAAACTAAATATTTTTTTAATAAAGAATACATGTATAATGGTTTCAATGTGTGGATATTCTGTCATGCAAATATAAACACTAGCATGTTTATGGAGAAATGAATCTATCTAGTGTATCAGATAAGGTTCTACAGTGGTCAGACGCAAGGGAAAAAAAGTATATCTCATTTGAGTTGAATAAATATATTTTGTTCCAAGAGAATATTGTCGGCATTTTTCTTCTTTCTCTTGGCATGAGACTTTCTAAGTAAATGTTATTTTTCATATAATACAAGCATTTCTCCTACCAACAATTTCAACAGACAGAAAACATTGAAGTGAATGCTGGTTTTATTCTTTCTGATTAAATCTTTTTTGGTAGCTATGTGCTGTATGGAGTAAAAGACACTTTTCAGCATTTACAGATTCTAGCTGAACAAGGTTCATTTTATCTGTCTGGTTTTCATTTAGTTCATGGATTTATTGTCAGAGAAAAGTTCTCCCCCTTCTGATTGCATAGCCCAAGTCCTATGAATGTTCATAAGTCATTACAATGGGATTGCATTTTTCAAGGCAAGAGTATAAAGAAAGAAAACATACATTGGCTATACTCTCTATAAATTAAGGAATGGCAAAATAGTTATCCTTTGGTATATCTATATAGGTGTAGACAAGGAAGAAATTAATGAAGTGAACCAAAGACCGAAGTACCAGCTTTTTCCTAACTGTTATGAGACCACCATGTTTGAGATAACATGCACAGCAGGACATTGCAAAGCTGTATGCTGAAGCAGAGTGACCTTATGGTGGCAGACAAGAATTCCTCCTCTAAGTATCCTGGAACTGGCTCGGACAGAATCTCTTGCTTGTTCATTTATTGATTAGTAAAGGTCAAACCTAGGATGAAAATTATCATTTACTCCATACAAAGACAGTAGATTCTTCTTTGTGAAGGAGAACAGTGAATTCGTCATATATTGCACATGTCAACTTAAGTCTTCTTCATACATAATCCTTGTATTATGTTTCTTGAATCATTATTAAAGGGTTAATATATTTTATTGTATCAGATCATGCTCAAAAGTAAATAAAAGTCTTTAGGAGAGTAATAAAAAAGTGTATCCATGAAGACAAATCTGGCACACATTTTCATTATATTTAGCACCTAAGCAAAGTAGAGTTTCCATGTTTATGACTCTGTCCTTGAATTAAATCTAACCTCTATGCTCATTGTTTCTCTTCAGCCAGTTTTTCAGTCATAAGAGGAATATTGTACATTTAGGATGGTTAAGGAAAATAAATTGTCTTCATTAGGACAAATCAGAATAAAGCTGGTGTTAGGAAAAGCATTCTAATTATGACAACGATGAAAGTCATGAACAGCTACCCAGGGTGGCTGTAGAATATCCTTCACCAGACATATTATGTATAATTAAGAAAATTATACAAATGTTACTGGGGTGATCTGGGTATGACTGATTCTGCCTCCTACAGAAAAACAGTCTAGATGACCTCCAGAAGTCTCTTCCAGCCCTACATTTCTACAGTTACAGACATCAGCCTTTACAACACTGTTACTCAGTTAATGTTACTAAATCCCTGTGAACATGTGAAGCTCCCAAACATGTTCTATGAATTATTCATTAGCGAGATTCCTATTCTCTATTTCAGCCTAGTAATGCAGAGGCCTGATCAGATCCTTTTCTTCCATCACTCACATCACCAACTAGATCTCCCTGCATTTTGAATTTATTTACTGAACACTGGTTTTATTTATTTATTTATTTCCCATCCCATTTACAAAATATGTCATTTTGCAAGTGTGTGTCCTTGTCCTAAGGGCAATCTGCCTCTCTAACTTTGATCCAACAGGAGTTTGTCATGCCACCATTGCTTTCGTATTCCATTTTTCTCCTGCTTGCATCACATTATTTCATTATGTCCTCAAGGCAACCGCCCTTTGAGGTTTGTTGTGTTCAAATAAAGCAGATAATATGAAACAGAAAGTAGCAATAATAGCAGCGCTCATAAGACAGATGTGAAAGGTAAAGACAGGCCTTCAAAATGTTACAAACCTAAAAAGGCTAGAGCCAATGATGACTTTGTCTTTGCTGGGTATGTTTCAACACAAGTAAATCTTTAGTTTGTGACTCGTGCTTGTTTACACATCAGCAATATTTACATGATCCAAGTTTCTGTCCACCTTGAGATAGTTTCTGCTTTGTTTCATTCCAAAATCCAGAGCAGAAACACCACAATCTGATCATTTCAGTGCCCTCACTTGCTCCAGGGAAAGGGATCTAGAAACAGAGCTACCCAGAAACTGCCCCAAACAAGAAAGAAATCCTTCCTGAACAGCATTGGGAAGATGTTCACTTTATGCAAGTGAACCTGAAGGTGGCCTTTATTTGATGTTTGATTGAATCTCTTCTTGGCTTTATTTTTGACTGCCTTCCAGATATTCCAGATATGCCTAATCTCCTGTTCTGTGGAGAATACACATTCTGATTTCTTGATCTTCACTGTTGGATAAACAATTCTTACAATTACACTGCATCTCCCAGACTATCAGTGTTACATACATGAGAAAAAAAGCTATGTCATATGACTATAAACATAAACATTTTTCCGTGCTCGTGTTCTTTATTTGTAAGAACATCTCTGAATTTAAAGAAACTTTCTCAGTGGAGCAAAACTGTAATCATTACTCATAGAGCAACTATTATAAAGGTCTTCCAAAACCTTTAATTTGAACTATATATTCCAAATCTTTTAATTTGATGTATGCATTCTAGAATAAATTCTGTACTTCTTTATGTCAGTTCATGGAAAAATTACTTTGGTGAAGTTAGTACTGATGGATCCTAATTTAATAACAAACCTAGATGCCACTTCATTTCAACCTAAATTGTAAACATATGAATACTCTTAGATACATAAAAGCAACTTCTTGGATTTTAAGAGTTTTAGTATGAAATATATTTAATCTCCAAAAACTGTGAGAAAAATGAAAATATGGGGAAGCAAAACCACAAGGTAGTGATTATATATTTTTTAAAGTTCTGGGATTTTTTTATTTGCACAAGGTAATATTACTGCAGCGTTGGTGACTGGAATAGTTTTGCTATTTGAATATTAAAGGATTAGCATCAATAGCATTCTCCCCCTTGGTAATATTCTTTAAAATGCATGTTGTGCTTATAAGAAATTATAAATAACAATCTTCCAACAATAGCAAGACTAGGAATGGATCATTAGCTATATTACAATGTACAAGTCTAGAACTATTGTCGAGGAAAAAGTACTGGTATATTAAACTGGTTGAACAACCTAACCAATGAAGCATTGGTGTTTTTCTAATACTGGGATAAGTTCAGACCAAAGAGAAAAGAGAAACAGATTTTCTTCCCTTTTTTTTTTTTTTTTTCTATTGCTATATTAAGCAAATGCAGTCAAAGAAAATCTGATTGCAATCACTGACATTTTAGAAATACACTTTTCCTATTAGTAAAGTAACCTGCGGTTGCCAGCAGCTATCAGAAGAGGAAGTGTCACAGTTACATAGGTTTCAGTCTTGTTATTTATTTCCTGAAGAGTATCATCTAGTGCAATTTCATGTCAGGGATAATATAACTGATATGTTAATAAAGCACTGAAGTTCAGAGATTTACCTAGAATCTCTTTACAGTGATCTATCACTGTACATTTTCAGAGATTTGGTCTCACTACTCCAGTTTAAAGCTCACAATAGTTTACAGTGTTAATCAGTGAATCATAAACACGAAGAAAGACATTACTGAAAGACTTGTTTGAATGCTTTGTGTCAAAATATTTTTTATGATATGCCTTCCAGGATTTTTTCTTTTACTATGGTCACTCTCTTTTCCAGTTTTTCAGTGGAGAAAAGGAATAATTTTTGTCTCACTTTCCCCCATATGTTTTCAATTATCCCCTAAAACTGAAGTGGGGTTTTTTATAATCTTGTAGATGTCTTCTGCGAAGACTCATAAAACCTGATTTTATCATGATGAACATTTTTGAGCTTCTGCATATTTTTCAGAGTCTTTTTAATTCCATCTCTTTTTTTTCTCTCTGAAAATCTTCCTAGACAATTTGAAAAAAAAAAAAAAATGGTTAAAGATTTTTTCTTTAGTGGTGTGAAAGTAATTAGGACTTTAAAAACAGCTCTAATCATCATATAGGAGCACAAGAGTTCTGACACAGTATTCTTTACAGATATATCTGAACAATTTTTATGCTCACTGCTTGCCTTACTAAAGACAATAAAAGAGCTCTGGAAACATTTGAGAGAAAAAGTTTGTGATGAAGAGGCAATGGAAAAAAAGGCAAATGCTAATTCAAACCAATCATTCTGAAATAAAGTGTGTCACTTTATTTTGAATCAATTTAGCTCAATTTCTTAATGAGGCATAGTGGAGGAAGTCAGTCACTCGAGTGATTCAATTGTTTAAAAATATTGGAAACAATAAGGGGGGAATACGATATATTAAGATTTTTAAAGTGAAGAAGGAATAACAGGAGATAAGAGAGGATACTGGAAAGTCACCTTTCACAGGAGCAGGTGAACGAATGAGTCCAACATTATCTCATATCTTACTGTCTTTGTGTCTTTCTGTTTTGTCTACAGGAACCATTTCCATTTACAATGAAAGTTTGATTTAGATTCAGGTTTTCTTACTTTGCTTTGGCTAGTGTCCTGAATGTGTCAGTAGCTTAGTTTACCAGAAAGGCTAAGCAGGGACCCATTCAGCTATGATGGCTAATGGCTCATATCAGCATGCATTAGAATTCCAGAAATGATGGAGAACAGAACAAGCAGCAGCAGAAATATGTTGCAGGAGGGAAAAAACTCCACCTCAATCATTTTCCAAAGAAAAATAACAAATACTTCCTCCAGTATTCTCCTAGCTGCATGCCAAAGTTAAACTATTGTTACAATTTGGGAAGCATGAAAATTGCAAAAGCTGCAAACTAAAAATGCTACAGATAACAGAGAATCACGATTTAGTGGATTTTCACTACTTCTACTAATAACTGACAAAGGATTCTTTGATCAAGCAGATTCTGTTGACAGAGACTTTCCACAGCAGACAGAAGCTCTTATCTTCAAGCTATGAAACACAAAAAAACGTTCATAAATATCACTTTGAATGCCATTTTCTCTGTATTATGTAAGTTTAGGGATTACTGAGCACAAAAAGGTGTGTGATGAAAGATACAAGACTTGGAAGATATTCTACTGCACAGTAATTCACTGCAGTTATTACCATTAAATTCCACATTCTGCTGGTAAACATTGTTCCCCATTTAGCAGATGTGTCAATGGTTCTAGCAGTTTTCATAAGTAAAAATTCAGGTCCAACAAATGGATTAACCTTAAAACAACACAGGCTTTCAGCTTTAGCTACAATAGTTCTTTCCTCTCTTAAACCCAAGCTCTGTCTCTGGGATACTACAAGTTATTTAGCATGAATTTCATTAATTTACGAAGTAGAGAGTGAGGGTCTGTTGCTAAGTAAAAGCACTTTAAGAGTGTGGTGCCTTGCTTGCATTTTCAGAATAACTTGGTAAACCAATTAAAACAGCTTTTATTTCAAACATTTGTTATTGCATTCAATGCTTTTTCCAAGACAATAAAATTCTTTAACTAGCCTTTCAGTATTGAGTATCCCATTACAATTTTACAGTTGGCCTTCCAAAAACATTAAAGAACTTGAGGGCATTATGAATCACAGATTATTTGCTTCTCTGTGGACAAATCTGTCAAAAAGATTGAGATCAGATCTTTAACTAAAGGGCTGGTGTTGATTCAAATTCAGGGGTAAATTAAACTGGGAGATTGTATGATTACCTTACACACATACCTATACTACTTCTACAGCTGAGGTTAATTACTCCTAAATCATTGCAGTTTTCAGACCAATATATTAAAGCTAAATCAATAATTCTACATGAATCTGAAGCATATTGTATGGATGTGTCATTCTGAATCAATACTAACCCAGAGAACTCTTCACTGGCTTATACATGGTGATACTCACTGAAAACCAGGGTATATCTCATATCTTATCTTTGGGGCTTAGGTACCTAAATCAGGATTGCCTCACACGTTACCAGTCTTATAACAAGCTAGAATTTGTCACTCAACACCTTATGAAATACAGTATAGATACAACAAGTTTCGTAAAGTAATGGCGCTCCTTGTGAAAGCACGTCCATCTTATTTTGTGTGACCTCAGTCCATAGCTGATGCCTGTGACATTTTTTCCATTGTCACAGAGATCATTTCATTTCATCTCTTCTCAGAACTAAACAATCAAAATGATACTTATAAGAAAGACAATATCCAGGGGTTTTTTTCCTTTTTGTTTTTCTCTTATTGTATTTTGGTCTCTTCATTATATCAGTTTTGTCAATATTTTCATTCAGTGGCCATTCTTAAAATTATTAGCTGCTTCATAGTTTTATTTGATTTTCATCTAAGCAATGCCAATAATGTAGCTGACAATTGCTTTGAGTATTCATTTCTGTACCAATTCACAGACAATCAGATTCATTCCCACCTTGAGATTCAGCTATCATCACCCACCTTAGTCTATCAAAACAGTCAATCTACATAATGGGAAAATGTAGAAAATCTGGGGTCAGAAAAGAGCTCTTTCTACTTGAAAGCTACAAGGAATATTCTATTATCATACCTCGCAGACTTCAGCTGTGCATGTTCACAGTATAGGTCAAAGAAATGTTTGTTGTGCTATCCTCATTTGTTTAAACCACCTAGAAAACAGTTTAAAGTCCTTAAGTGTTTTTCTCCATATGTTTCTACTAGGTGGTTTGGGGTTGTTTACTTAGAATTAATACACTTTTGTGGATTAAAGGAAATGACCAATAAATTCTGCTACCTGAGTAGGAGTAATTCTTGACATGATGTAAAAATTACCCTTTTCTTTATTGAGACAGGTTGTAGGAGGTCCAGAGAGAACAGCATATGAAAAACTAGTGAAATTTCCTTTTAACTCTCTGGATCTGATTCAAAATCAGTTTAATTTAAGGAAAAAATCCTATCAACTGTCATGGGCTTTCATGGAGACTCTAATTAGTGAAAAAATATTGTTGCAGTTTTATAGTAATTGATTATAGTTTAACTTTTAAATCAACGTGTCGTTTCTGGCATTGGTCATGCACATGTGCAGGTATACAATGTTCCTCAGAATGAACAGTCCCTGTCCTTTCTTTGATATTCTTTTGTCTACATTATGTCTTTTCAACCAATAGTGAGAAGAGTACTAAGCCTCAAACTTTAAAACCAATGAACATTGGGGAAAAGTGGGAGGACTTCCAGAAAAAATTATATGACCTTTAAAGGATTTCCAGGAAGGAGTCATCAGACCCTTCCTGCCTGTTGATTCTGAACCTGTCTACAAGATAAGGTAGAATCTGAGAATCAAGTCACTTCAGCTGTGGATGTGTGAAGTTGCTACAGTCAACAGAAGTTACCCTCTGCATTCACCCTCCTAAAATGACCCTACTTTTTCACTAGCTTCAGAACTGATTACCACATTCACTGAAAGCAGAAGACCTTCACGTCTTTTTTCTTGTCTTTTTTTCATGTTTCCATTTCTCCCTTTTAGCTATAGTCCTTTTATTTTCTTACATTCCTTAAAGCTGATAGCAAAAATACTTCGATGTATAACAGATGTGCACATGTACATTGCATGAAATTCATTGCAGATATAGAGCACACTCTCAAAAATTTCAGTTTTTCTGTTCTCATGGGATGAACACCTGCATCTTTTTACAAAGGAATGTGGTTGAGCCGGAAAGAGAGCTTGTTATGCATGCATCTTACTTCCTTTCTGCTTGTATTTTTATAGCAGAATTACTTTTGGATACCTGTTTTATCCCCTTATATATGAATAATTTATATATATATATATATCAAATATATGTATTAATTCTCTCTGAACCAAGTGATTCACATAAAACAGTTCAGACATATATTTGCTTTTTGGAGATGCCTAATTTCAACATTGCAACATTTTACAGATGATTTTTCATGACAGGAAATCTGTTCTGCCACTTTCAAATGTGACAGGTGTTCATGGAAGGGAGGACTGCATTGTGGTGCATTTTAGAGATGTTAGTAAAACAATTCAATAAGTGTCCCTACTGCCAGATCTGACTCCCTGACTCCAGTCCCGTTGGAGTCATTGGCAATTTTTTCAGGACTTTCATGAACCTCTTATTGGGAAGAAATAAAATAAAATCTCAGAAAGATAACAAGATTCCATACTCAGATCCTTAAAGATATTTATGTAGCTGGGCTTAAAGAACAATGTCACTAGCAGGCATATATTTCAATGGTGGCCATTTCCAACAGGTATAATCATGGACGATTAACTAGATGGATTACAGAAATGGAAATTATACAATAGACTTTGCTTAACTATATGCCTGTACAACTGACATAAATATGTAAGCCAAAATTCCCTACTCAGAAATACTTATTTCTTTTGTAAGCAAGCCTAGAGTAATCACTTCACTGTCTGTGTTGTCTGCACACCAACTGGAGAGCTGGTTAAAATGTGCCAAATTCAAAGCAGATGTTAAACTTTCACTGAAGCTTTTTATGGTAAATCTGGTAGCCCAAAGTGTAAACAGAAGACAAACACAACATAAATTGTAAGCAGTGAAGATTACTGAACACTCACAGGACTTGTACAGAATTTAGTGAACAGGAAAGCATTTAAAGCAAGTGTTTCTGATGGATTCTGATGGTTCAGTTTGCAATGGCTTTTCATCTTACATTATTACCTGCAATTCCAGTATATTCAATAGAATAATAAAACATCATCTGGAAATTTGGTATTTTATTGTTTGTTTCTTTATCACAGCTTCATTAATTAGACACTGACATTTCTCATAAAAATCTTAGTAAAAACATATAAAAATAGTCAAAAGACAAAATAATGTATCATATCACACTTCTAATCCAAGCTCCAGTGAGAGATGATTTTGACCGATTCATACCCAGACTGTGCCTAGAAGTCTCGATTTCAACAGATATGGTCTAGAGAGATTAAAAATGAAGATTAAAAATGAAGAATTGGTAAGATACCCATACCTTTCCACTGGAGACTGCAACACTGTCTATGTAAATCACTGCAGGGTGGAAAACAGCTTCTGTCCCAGAGCTCCTGAGACCTGTTTGCTAACACGGGCCCATGATCATGGTAACAAGGCTTCACTTTGAAATGGACTGGAAATAGATTACACAATCCTATATGGCTATACAGCTTCAGGAGCAGCATTTTCATGCATTTAGCCATCTTGGAGTGTGATGTATCTAACATGTGACTATTTGTATGAAATCAGGTCTTTCTGCAAAGACTGAATCTCCTGATGCCACCATTTCCCCATCAAGAAAATAGTGCTAGTGATATGAATACCTTTTGCACAGTATTATATGATAGAAGGTTAAAAAGATATTTTCTTGATAACAACATACAAAACAACTTCTAGTCTTGACATCACTGTTTTAAACTAGAACCAAACCTGAAATTCAGATCCTAGACTCTGCAGTAGCTAGCACTGCACAGCTGCATAAAGGGCAAACACAATCTGAATGGAAGGGGTTAAATGGCTATTCATATTACTTCAAAGGATTATCTAGGTCAGTTTGACCTGTATGTGCTGCTCTAGCAATTGTGCAGCAACCCTAATAGATCTGATGCAGGAGTCACTTGATAAAATTCTAAGGTCTGTGTGACACATAAGGTCAAACTTGGTGATTACAGCAAACCTATCTGGTCTTAGACTCTATGAATAAAATTGGTTTAAATAGCTGGTTACAAAGACAGCTTAATCCTTGTTTTGTATCACTGTAGCAATGTAAAGCAGTCAGAACCTACTGGTGAATTTGACCCTTCGCTGCTGTTCTTGTACTCACATAAGGTTGATAACTGCAGTTTCATGTACATCAGTCAGGTAAGCCCGAACCTCTCATTGACATTAACAGGAGTTTTATGTGAGGACAACTCTATGTTGCCCATGTTATTGATGATAAAGCAGTTCTGATCACTACAGTGATTTTTTTCCTTTCACTAACTGTAAGAGAACAGCATAAGGGAGCACACAGGGAAGCTCAAACTCTAACTGAGTGTTCCCACATGAAAATAAAAGCAACATCCTGATTCTCATCAGAATTCAGGCCCTAGTTAGAACTCACAAGTAGAGAAGGAAAAGAGAAGATATAGATAAAAAAAAAGTTTTAAAAAATTATTAACAAGCCAATTATTTCTGTTCTGAATACTGACATCAAGTCTGCATGTTCCATTCCATAAACTACATTAATGCCCTTCCTTCGTAACCATTTCCTTGGATATTTTTATTAGCTAAACTGAAACAAACCCAAAAATAACCCACAAAATTTTTAGTCTGCTGACTTTACACTACATCTTTGCATCATTTTCTACCACATCTTAGTTAACACCAATACAGACCATATGCCTGGTGACAATAACCTATGTGTTGACACTGCCTTTCATCAGTATGTGCTTTAACAAAAAACTGGAATTAGAAAGATTGTTGCACTAATTAGCTAATTTGTATAACACTTTGAAGATGAAAAGTACAATATATGTGCAGAGCATTATTATTTTTTATTTCATCATCTGCTATGGCCATTTGTTCAACTAACCTATTCAATTACAAAGCAATAACCGGGGAGTGCATGAAGCATAATTACCTATTTTATGACAATTTAAATTTTTTCTCAAGTGATTTGGCTAAAATTAACACTGGGATATCTAATTTACAGCAATCCCCATGAGAAAATATCTAAACAATTTTAAAAAAAGAAATAGAGCAGCTCGAGGTTGAAAATAGATTCAGAAAAGGGCACAGATCTTAAATTGTGCCGGTCCTTTGTGTTTGTAAAGTCTGATCTTGTCTGCACTGATTTTTAGCCAGAAACCTCCTGTCTTCACATTGGCTAGAGGCAAACTACAAAAATTCCTTGACCTGTATCACATTAGCTATCCATATAACATGAAACACATTGCCACAATAGTTTTCTTCCATAAAGGATGAACATCAAGGTGAAATCTTGGCTCCTTTACAAGTAAAGGAAATTTACCCCGGCCTTCCATATGTGTTAATATTTAATCCAGATGTCCATATTGAGCTGTCATATCCAATGACTGTCTTTGTTACTAGTGGTCCCAAGGTACTATTAATATAGCTGGAAAATGGAGAAAATCAGAGTTTTCTCTGGCCATCTGATTTCTGTCCCTCTTCAGCTGTGTCATGTAGAGATCCACCTAAAGACCCCTCTTTCTTGCCACGTGTCTACACCTAGGGTGGAAGTATAAAATGAGGTGACCAAATATTTTGATAGTATGTAAGTTTAGGTCACTAGGTCTGCTCTTGGTGCTGAATATCTGATATAGTACTTAGGTAGGTAGAGGAACAGATAAAAGACAGATGACAAATTCAATCTAATGCACAAATAAACAGCTAAAATAATCAAGTTACCTGGAGGATATTTACAGTTGTTATAAACATTTCTTCAAAAACTCTCCATCAGATACAGAGAAGGCTTAAGAACAAGAGATACCTCCTCTCCCTTCTTCTGAAATATGACTCTGTTCTGCAAAACACTATAAATAACAAATGAACAAGATAATTTTCTCTCCCTTTTCAAGATATTCAAGCAGACTTTTTTTCAATATCTGCAAATTTCTACAAAGATGCTGCACATTCAACCTCTGTGTGTTTTAGTATCCTTGGAATGAAGTCTTCTTACGAAAAGATTGTGCAGTATTATTTGTTTATAAACAAAATATGCAGTATGACAAAAAGATGGAATGGAGTAAGAATTCATCTTTATTTTATGTTTCTCATTGGGCAGTAAATTAAAACATGCTAGTATTTCTGACACTAGTCTCTATTTCTAATAGTTTCACCTCTGTGCCCGGCAAGATTATGGAAGAGATCCTCCTGGAAAAAAATATTAAGGCACATGGAAAATAAAGACGTGATTGGTGAGAGCCAGCGTGGCTTCACTAAGGGCAAATCGGGCCTGATGAATTTGGTGGCCTTCTATGACAGGGTTACAGCACTGTTGGATAAGGGAAGAGTAACTGATGTCATCTACCTGGACTTGTCCAAAGCACTTGATACTGTTCTACATGGCACCCTTGTCTCTAAATTGGAGAGACATGGATTTGATGGATGGACCACTCAGTGGATAAGGATTTGGCTGGGTGGTCACACTCAAAGAGTTGTGGTCAATGGCTTGATGTCCAAGTGGAGAGCAGTAATGAGTGGTGTTCCTCAGGGGGCAGTACTGGGATCAGCACTGTTTAACACCTTTGTTGGTGTCACGGACAGTGGGACTGAGTGCACCCTCAGCAAGTTTGCTGACAACACCAAGCTGTGTGGTGCAGTCGATACGCTGGAGGGAAGGGATGCCATCCAGAGGGACCTTCACAGGCTTGAGAGGTGGCCCCGTGCAAACCTCATGAAGTTCAACAAGGCCAAATGCAAGGTCTTACACACAGGTTGAGGTAATCCCAAGCATAAATACAGCCTGGGCGGAGAATGGATGGAAAGCATTCCTGCAGAGAAGGACTTGGGGGTGTTAGTTGAGCAGAAGCCCAACATGACCTGACAATGTGTGTTTGCAACCCAGAAAGCCAGCTATATCCTAGGCTGCAAGAAGTGCGACCAGCAGGTTAAGGGAGATGATTCTGCCCCTCTACTCTAATTTGTGAGACCCCACCTGGAGTACTAAATTCAGCTCTGGGGCCCCTAACATAAGAAGGACATGGACCTGTTGGAGTGAGTCCATAGGAGGGCCACAAAGATGATCGGTGGCTGGAGAACCTTCCCTATGAAGACAGGCTAAGAAAGTTGGGATTGTTCAGCCTGGTGAAGAAAAGGCTTCAGGGAGACCTTATAGCAGCCTTCCAGTACCTAAAGGGGGCTTACAAGAAAGATGGGGGACAGAGGTTTTAGTAGGGTCTGTTGTGATAGGACAAGGGGTAATTGCTTTAAACTGAAAAAGGTTCGGTTTAGATTAGATATAAGGATATAAGGAAGAAATTCTTTATTGTGAGGGTGGTGAGGCACTGGAACAGGTTGCCCATCAAAGCTGTGGATGCTCCCTCCCTGGAAGTGTTCAAGGCCGGACTGGATGGGGCTTTGAGCAACCTGGTCTAGTGGAAGGTGTTCCTGCCCATGGCAGGGGGGTTGGAACTAGATGATCTTTAAGGTCCCTTCCAACCTAAACCATTCTGTTTCTATGACTGTATGATTTACAACCTCAGGAGAAGTTAAAACAAGCACATTTATTTCAAAACACCTTTCACATACTGGGGAAGTCTTGACAACATAGTTTTTATTTTTTCCTGATAAAAATGAGGACTAACAGTTAATTGTCAACAGCAGTCTAGTACCCAGAACATTTTTCCCTCTTTGTCCATTTCACTTTCTTCTACAGTCTGTTTTCATAACGTGATAATTACAACGGCTTGTCACTGGTAAAAGACTATGATTTCATCACAAGAAGAGAAATCAAACAGAGATGAACTGTGAAGAAAAGCATAGAGAAAAATACAGGTCAGCCAGCTCTAATATTCGTAATAACACCAGTGGTTTAAAAAATACATATTTTTTGGCTACATGTGGAAGGGGCTTTTTATCAGTCAGTACTTACCGATCTATTTGTTATAAGCTACCTTTTTAACTGGTTACTAAATATTTGTTAAATCACTACCCTCCTAAATAGACCCATAAATGCAGTTTGGGTTTGCTTTTTCTTCTCGCTCTGCCAGCCTAAACAACCTTCTTGCTGTATCAGCCAGAAAGAGGTCAGACTCTGAAATGCTGGCGGTGCCCTGTGTCTTGCAGGTGGAAATACCACACAGTGAAATGAAAAAACAAAGATGTGAAATGTCCATACTTTAACCTAAAAAATATAATAATGTGAAATTAAACACTGCTTGTAACAATGGACTGTCTTGCTGTCTGACTGAAGAATCTTTAAATATATTCATGTTAAATGCATGGAGGGTGAGGAAGGGAAAATAATTGCTAAATACTGGAAAAAAAGAGAACACAAGCTAACAGTATTCGAAATCTGTTCTGAAAGCTGGGAGAGGAAGAAAAAAGATTTTAAAAACACTGTCAAACACAACTGAAAAGTTTTGGGATAAATCTCTCCTGAAAATTGTAGGTGCAAACTAAAGCTTAACAAGAAAAGAAAAGGAAATCTTATCTTAATAATATAACATGTTTGTAGTTTCCTGAACATGAGGCTTATCCGCTATTTTGCGTATGCCAGAACCTACAGGCTCTCCAGCTTCCATTGAGCTCTGGTTCTTCCCTCAAATTCTTCGGTACAGTTTTTGTATGCTGGCCCCTCTGCTAGAGCACCTCTGTTGTTTCCCTCTAAAGTCCTTAGTAACTTAAAGCAGAACACCAGCTCTGTGGGTGATCGTTATGCATTACCTGTGTCTTTAGGGGGACATGGTGGTGGTGTAAAACAGACACAGTGACTGTGCAGTGGTTTTGAAAATAGTATTACTCTCTATTGTCCTTCAGAACTCACCAAAGCCACAACGTCAAATCACTTGTTCACATACCCATCAAAAACCATTTTCATGCTCTTTATATTCCTTTATATTTTTTCTTTTTTCCTTTATAAAAATGTAAATAGATGGGTACTTGTATTGGAATCTTGTAAGCAAGAACACCTGTTGTATCAGAAATATTGGAGATTTATTTATTTATTTTAAATACAGAAGCACAGCAGTTGGGAAAATACATTAGTTAATATTTTTAACTTCCATTGAGGAAAACACACACCAGCAGTACTAAAATAAAAAGGATAATACGAAAGAGCACAAAGCTATCAGCAGACTAGTAGTATTTTCAGATAATTTCCTGAAAGATATGTGGGTTCATAAATCATTGATAACGACCAAATGCTTGGCTATCTTCCTGTTACAGGGTCACAAGCAGATGAGATCCAGCACTCAGAAAGCTCCAGAAGTTGCAAACAGTTGTGCAGCCCAGTTTGTTCCACCATTTCACTTATTAAAGGTTTCAGAAGAAGTCAGATTTCTAGCGGTGACTCTCCCACAGCAGTCTCAGCAGAGAGCAGAACCAATTGTAAGAAAATTTCCAGCCTTGGAACATTGTAGGAGCAGCGTGGACAAATCTGGGAAAAAGGGGTGCCCACAGAGACAAGAGAAAAATTGTGTGTTAGTATTTCTGGGCTACAGGGAGGACAACTGACAGCCAAAGGATTAGCTGTAAAATGGGACAATCCAAAGGGAAGCTGCAGGATTATTTTGGAGGGCATTTTTCCCTTTCCCCCACGTGTTTTTTCACAGAGCAGTTCTAAGGGACAGCTAACATCAATGAAAATGAAGGTAAATGTCCATGCCATCTACTTTGGCTTGTAATTTGGTGCTCTGAACTCTTTCCCTCTCCCTCTTTCCCAACTTTCTGGAGGTGTCTATTGCTTTCTATGTCTGCTCTATGAGGAATCTATTGTGCATATGTTTGGTCCCCTGAATCACAACTTGCTTTGACATCCAAAGGAAACAAAGTAAACTTCTCTCCCAGAGTCTGTTAGACTCTCCCACACTCAAGGAAGGAGCAATACTTATTTTCCAAAGACCTCTCCTTTCCTGACAGCAGGCAGAACCTGCCATTTTGAATTAGAACTGGTATGAGAACTTGTTTGGGTTTAAAAGAGAAAAAAAGGATTTTTTTTTTTTTTTTTTTTTGCTCACCCAGAAGATTAAGATAAAACTGAGCCCCAGTTGTAAATAATTCTTTGTGTTTTCTCCTGCCACCCTAATTAGTCATATAGTGATATGTTTGCAAAAACAAGGCTAGATGAAATGAAAAATAACTGATATACTGGTATTGTTTCCTATACAACCATTATGATAGTGGTTTAAAACCATCTGATTTCAATGTACTTGTCCTCAAAACAGACTATAAGATAGCAAAGCCATTGTACACTCATTTAGTAACTTGAGGAAAATTCTCAGACCCAGTTATTGGAAGTCACACTGAGAGCTCACATAAAAACAGGGAATTTATGTTACAATACGAACTCGAACTCCTATGAACTCTGTCATTCTTTTTCATTACCCAAATGGTAGGTGAAGCACAGAGAAATGTGCCTGAGCAGCACTGGTGTTTGGATAAGAGCTGTGTTCTTCCGATTCTAATTCTCCCTAAGCTTTAACCACTTAACTGCTTATCATCATGGATCACAGTCTGTTAGCTGAAACAAGGTACAATGTGTACTCTGCTCTGAGCTATCCCTATTTTCTTTGTGTTTTCCTTGTTTTAGCAACATCCAACTGAGGATGAACTGTTCACATTTCTGCCACCGTCAAGCCAAAGCTGCACTGACTTTGCTACTCTTTCAGCCCTAAGGGACTAAGAGTTCACAGGTGCAAAAACAACAGAAGAGCTGAATTGGAAAATCAAGGAGAGTTAGACTGCTCTTAGGAAACCCATTTCTTAAGCAAAACCAGATCTGTTATTTAAAATTGGGCTACAACAGAATCATCCATTGAAGCATTTACATTTTTATTACTACTTATGGTTTTGAAGTTGTGAGTGCATGTTCAATTAAATGCAAAAATATGTATTTATATCAACGGCACACAAGATCATGGGGTCTACAGTGTATGGATCTGAGGAGAGATCTGAACATGTCTCCCTATTAATCTCATGATATGTTAGAAGTAGAATACACTATCCTTCCTTCAACCCATGTCAGCATAACTGACCCTTTAAAAAGACCTACTAATAAAAGATGTTCTTGTGTTGATATTAAGAGATCTTGTGGTCGGAAGCAAGCATCAACATCATAAGAAGCACCTCTGCTTCAGAAGAGTTTACAGCCCTATCTGTGTATGGGGAACAAAGCAAATGTTATTTCTGTTTTGCAGATAGGGAATTGAGACAGAAAGCAATGTCTGTTCTGCCATCTTTCTTTGTCTTCCAAAATAGGCTTAAGGAAGCCAGATCTCCTGATTTCATCCACAGTGCTGATAGTCTGGCCACATGTGACTGGTAATACTTTCCTGAATTGCAAGTTCTAGAGGAGAGGCAGTTACTGGTACTTGCATTACAGTCAGCCTAAACTCAGCCTCAATTTAGGTTGCACACAAATCCCTTCTGCCCTTGCCACAGGTGATGTCAGAGACCCTTTAGGACCTCAGGCCATTTTGGCCTAATGTTATGATATGTCAGTAAGAGCGCAAGGAAAAGGTGAATGGGCTAGGCTGTTCTGGGATGTAGTAAATGGCAAGTGCCAAGATTTTTACCTCCAGAAGTCACACTAGCCGTGACCTGTGAACAAGGGAATTTGTGTTCACCAACCAAGGGTGCACATTATCAGAACAGGGATACTTCTTGTTTGCTTAGGACACAGTGATATCGGTGAGTCTTCTTGCCAGCTGTTTGCAGTATGTTCAGCCCTGTTCACCCTGTTCACTCCTCTCCAATCCCTGCATAGTGCTCAAGAGAAAACACATATCAAGGCACCAATTTTACCTGGACTTTCCCCCAGAAAGCACCAGAATTCAGTGTAAGACAGCTGATAACGTAAATTTAATCGCTGGGTAGGTTTGCACCTGAGGTTAATGTTTGACTGACA
The DNA here is from genome assembly GCF_047716275.1 of Strix uralensis. Taxonomy (NCBI): domain Eukaryota; kingdom Metazoa; phylum Chordata; class Aves; order Strigiformes; family Strigidae; genus Strix; species Strix uralensis. The sequence goes on along the minus strand of NC_133972.1, from coordinate 125,580,921 downwards.
GCGCGTGCATACACAAGCAAGAGCAGATGAAATCTCCAAGACCACATGAAAAGTGTGTGGAAAAACTAATGTCTTCTAGTAAAGATGTTTTTTTCTTTTTAACATAAATCCTATGTTGCAACTGAACTTGTTGGCTTTCTACACCTGCACCATCTTGTCTTTCTTCTTTTATGCCATTATTCATAGGAGAATTTGATTTAAAATTCTATAGGAGCCAAGGCTATATCCACAGATATATGAGAAGTAAATAATTTGTAGAATTGAGTCTCTGTTCTCAAGCCCATTGTCTCCATTGCACTTTCTTTCCACACACTGTGCATCTCTATGACATATTGTTATGGCTGTGTTTGATTTGAACATTGACTGACAAGTACAAGCTGGGCAGGGAGGGAACAGAAGGGTATAGGGAGCAAATATTCAATTTAAAAAAACTTGTGCCATAAAACACATCATAATTTTTAAGCAAAAAGGACATCTTCATTTTCTAAATAGGCCTTTTAAATTGATAGGCAATAATGGGAGAATAAGTCCATTATTCATTTATAAGGGAATTAGCATAACAAAGCTGCTTAATGTGAGAGTTCAGAAAGCTCTGATTAATAAATTAATCCTTACATTTTACAATAGGTCTCATTTTTTGTGAATAATTTCTATAAGAAACTGTTTTAATAATCTCCATGTTTTTCTTCAGACAATTTAACTCTTTAAGAGCTACCCAGAGCAGAGACTAAGATGAATTTCATGTTGTATAGATAGGTGCAAATCGATGTACCTTTTGAGTCCTGATAGCATTGCACAAGGGAAAAGCTGGAGGCAGGAGGAGAGAGAGCTCCACTGGTGACCATGCAGCACAAAAGGGTACATCACACTGGTGCTAATAGCTAAGCAGCACAATTTAAACTAATCTGAACAGTAATTAATATAAAGGGGGGAAAAAAAAAAAAAGAATTATGAACCTTCAGTTTTGAGACGAGTAGCCTGAATAGACAAAGATTATTTTTTTTTAATCTCTTTAAATCTCTGTCATAATTGTTATTTTTATAAGTTGTTTCTTAGTGTGGACACAGTCTCTTAAAATTCTCTGCTCTTTCTTAGATAGACTGCACAGTACAATTAAAAGTCTTTGCTTTTCTGAAAAAGATCTGTTCCAGATGAAACACTTTCCATATCAAGTCATTGCTCTGCTGTCTTGTGAAGACAAGTAAGACATTATTCTCAATCTCTATTTTTTTAAAAAAAAAACCTTTTACTTTGTCATCTTTTTTAAGTTCCATGGAATCAGGCCTTTTTATCTGAATAACCCATAAAAAGGTTTTATTCAGGTTTATTTTATTAGTAGCATTGTTCCTAAGTAGATGTAAGTAATGCCATTTGATGTATGGCATCATTCCATGTCTATGTCTGTATTAACAATTGTATATAGTAGCCTTTCTCTTTTTACAAGAAGACACTAATGAAACCATCACTTTCTGATTCCATCCTCTTTCCCCTCATAATTCACCTCTGATGCTGTTATTTCCCTTCATGAAGGTCTAATGGGACTGGACAAATCTTTCTGATTACTTTTAGAGGGTCAGAAAGGAAGATTACAATAGGAATCTTTCAGTAAAATGCTAGTCACACTGAAGCAGAGAATGGTGAATTCTGCACAGACACACCACGCACCATGCAGTCCTTGATGTGACTTACTCCTGTTTGCTTTCAAAAACCTTGGGGAGAGGGTTAATGATGTAGTAACATAGCAAGGAAGGCAGAATAATGATGACATTGGTAGTTTCACCTTGAGCAACGTGAATGCCACTTTTACTGAGATTATCAAAACACTCATAGTGTGGTTTGACTGGGCAATGTTAAAAAAAAGGGCCTAATAGGCACCTGCTGACCTCCTCAGTTTAGGAGTCCAGTCTCTGCATGATGTCAGAAAGTCTCAGCCATTGGGTTTGTGTCCTTCCTATTGGATAATGCAAATGGAGTTTCCTTCTCTTGTTTACTACCTACATGTCAACAAAAACCTTTCTTTTGGTTATCAGAACAATGTGGTCTCATTTCCGGTATTACTGACCATTGGTCCTTCAGCAGTGGTCTCTTCTGGTATGTTCAACTTGTCTGTTCTCATCACATCTTTATTCTGTAAATCTAAAAGACAATGCACTGCTTTGTTAAATGGAATAGGACAGCAGGGTGAAAAAATCATTCTACACAAAAGTAACAGTATGCATCTAGACTGCATATCAGTTCTTCACAAATTACTCTTACTTCAAATGCAAGCCAAAAGCAGCAAATATTTAAAAGGAAAACATTTGACAGATTACATTCCCTAATAAGTCTCATACTGCAAAAGAGAGGGGAAGGCACTTTTAGAAAACTGTTCTTAATTCACATTTTATTACAAATTAATAATGCAAACAGGAAAACAGAAACTCCATCACTTATCTACATTAGAATTCTTCCATCAAAGACCCTTCAATTTGAATTTTATTTGTAATTTCTACCACTATTGTTTTGGTTTAATTTATGATTTATATCTTTATTATTTTGGTTTAATTTATGGTTTCTTGTTGCCTAGAGTGGTTTAGAAAGAGCTATGAAAGCTTGGTGAAATCTATTTGGCAAAGTAAAACTGTCTTTACAAAAAGTTAATAAAGTTTGCCAAGCTCATGAGCCTAGGGGTTGTGTCATTTAAATTTTTGTTTTATGCTCAATGAAAAAAAAAAAAAGCCCTTTAGAAGTTACTTCTTTGGCACTCAGTACAAGCCTCCATTTAATTGTTCTTCCCTTTGGCATTGCTGCTTCTCACAAGGAATAAAAAATATCTACTTTCACAAGTTTCTTTAAGGTCGTATTCATATTCTTCCTCACGTTGTTCCTACTGTCCTAGTTCTTCTCTTCAACTGCTCTCCACCTCATTATATGCACAGAAGCCACCTTTCTCTTCCAGCCCAGTCCTAGCCACAAAGGAGAGGTTTGGTGGCAGCTGTTGCCTTATCAGCTTGGAAGATCTGTTGGTTCTCATGCCTGCAAGGATAATTTTCACTGTGTATAGATTCACATTTGTGTATCCATGTTTCTGTATGACTGTATTTTCCAGCCTTCACTGTGAACCCACTAGCAAAACCAACAGAAAGCCATGAGATTTAAGGACATCAGTTGGCTGGAATTCACTAGCCAACTGCTAATTGTGGATTTATTCAAGAGAGAAGATTCATTACATTAGTATTTATACTTTTACTTCAAAAAGTATAAAAATATTCAAAATTCTAGCATAGCAGCATTTCTGTCTCATAACGATTTAAGATCTATCTATAGTCTTTAAGTACTCTCTGTATTGTCATTTGTTCCTTAGACCCAGAAGACATGTTCTCATCTGTTGACTAAGTATTTAACATGAAGTGTTTCACCAAAGACTAGACTAGCCAGGGTTCACAGTCATAAAACAAAAGGTAGAGCCTGATAGAATGACATTGATTCTCTGTCCTTTCCAAAGATAGGCGACAAATTAAAAATAATAAAGTATAAGTTGAGGCACATGATGTTTCATTTCTGGTTAGCTAGGGAGAGTAATACATGAGCCACGGGCAAGTCCATTAATCTCACCTGGCCAGATATGAAACTCCATGTATAACAGCACCTTATCTACTTTTTGTTTTCTTTTGCTTTGCTTTGTGGTCTTCCGATAAATTTCATTACAATAAAAATGAGGTAATCAAAAAGGAAAATTTAATGATGTTCAAAATTACGTTCATAAAGCATGAAAATATTTTGCACGTTACACAGTAAAAAAATTTTTTGCACATATGCCATCCTATTAAAAATTGCATTCTGGAGTCCTGCTTTCTTTTGAATATCACATTTGTAGTCACACTTGTTTCTGAGCATGAGGAAAATACAGAAAAGAGCACACAAACATAACCAAGTGCAACCTTTGTAATTCCTACTTCCCAGTCTAGCCACAGTCCTGTTCAGCCATTAGTGTCAACTAAAGGTGCTTCAGAGCAGCTTCACCTGCAGTTCCTTCTTATGGCATGGAGCATCATTGTCATGCTTTTCATGAGTCGGGGAAGCAGAAAAACAACAGTTCAAAGTCCACTGGCCATAACAATCTCCTACCCTTGGCTTCAGGCTCAAATCCCCCAGCCCAGCACTACAGCAGGTGCTGAAAGCAGAGCAGGAACTCTATAACTGAGTCATGTCTGTATCCTTCTGGTGGCTTAGGGCATCACAGAAAAGGTTTGTGCAGGGTTTCTTTGAAGAATTCAGGAGAGATCTTTGCTTAGTCAGCCATTTAGTTTATAGTGGTGGATAAATGGTAGATATGTGATGCATGACTGTTTTTCTTCTCGAGATCTGAGCATGCCTGTGGGAGGAGAGAAAGCTATCAGTTAGCTAGGTAAGGTGTCAGTCAGCCAGCCAGCCAGAAGTAAAGGAGAAGAAATGCCAGATATGGATTCACAAAGGCAAAAAAATGTGTCTTTCAGTTTCACGACTTAAAGCTTTAGAAAATATGACCCTGTGGTAAGTGCATACTGATGCAGATATTCACTATCTGTTGCAGAGCATGTAGGAACTAGGAGAAAGGGTGTTGTCCTGGTTTTGTGTCAGACTGCATTACAACTTAGCCTGAGGCCTTAAAACCTATGGACAGCAGATACCATTTAAGAGCTGACTTGGAAATTAAACTTCTGAACTTGACCAACTTGTGTTAAGAATTAATCTAATACAAAGCCCAAGGCTGTGAGAACAAGCACGTGCACTATTTCTATTTCCCTCTCACCATTAAGAAGAGTTTAGCTTTATAATCTGATTTAAAGTGTTGCCTGTGACTACCCATGTGCTTAACAAGATCATCACACTGTAGATTCCAAATCAAATAGCATCCAAGAAATTTACTGCAGTGCCTGTCTCTCATGAATAATAGTGTATCCCTCTAAAATTCAAGATATCATCAGGCAAATCAAGAGCACTACCAGAAACAAGAAGAAAACAAGGAACGAGGAACATTCTGTAAAAGCAATAGATTTAAATGCAATCCTCACAGCAGTCCTTACAAAAAAAGCACTGTAGCTTCATAACCAGTAAATGAAGAAAATGAAGGCAGTGGAATTCAGTTTTGTAGAGACCTAATTAGGACAGGCAGTAGGATTGTTTGGCTCACCTTTGGGATTTTTGAGTGCTTCCTGCATTTATAAAATGGTCCACAATGAATATGAAATAGTGAAGAAGAAGGAATGTTTTCTTAGGACAATGATTTTCATGTTTTTTTTAATTCTGAAAATTCCTTAAGCTATTCAATGCTAGAACCTAGTAAGACATGTCAGAAGGAGGTTTACTGTATATTTAATATCTCTGTATGTCCTTGATAGAGAATTTGCCATTGACTATGCTAAGAAAATTGGTAATGTATTCAGTAGGCCCTGGGTTTTAACCAGGATTATTACCCTTTTTATGTTCCAGTCTTCTGTATTAATTTTTTTTTAAGTGAATGTTTTTGTAAATTTCACATCCAGTAAACTTTCAACATGGAGTAGTTCTTTCAGCAGAAAAACTGGTTACCTTTCCTCATAGTAGGAAAAGTAACAACTTCATGGTAATGGTGACAGGTTATCATGGATGGTGGAAAGTGTTAGACATTTGCTACAATAAGCTTAAGCACGTTTTGTAGTTATATTTTGCTTGTGTATGGTACTTAAAAAGCTTCTAAAGAGTTTGAAATACAGAATACAAGCTCTGCGTTTGAAATCAACTACAGAGTATCTTTAAGACCTTTCTGGCATTATTTTCTCAGAACATGTGGAAGGTGCAGGATGTACATGAGCTACACAGAACTACAAAGGTCTCAAAAGTTACACCCTTAGGCATGTAGCTCCAGAAACACTGGACGCATAGGAGTAAGTGTAAAAACAGTGTTTACAGCAGACTTTAATTAACTACATGTAAGGAATTCAAAAGCCACTATGTGCAAATAATAACACTATGATTATATGACTTCAAAATACACTTAAAAAAAAAGACTTAGGCATTTACAAAAAAAATCTGGAGGAATTACTACACCAGGGATGCCTAACTGAAATTGCAGGAGGCTTAAAATGGTAGCTCCCTTTCCATTCATCTCAGGAAAGCCAGTGATAGACATTTATGTCAGTGTCAGTATTGCTAACTTCAAACTTTCAAAATTCATGAGTCAGCCCAAAAGAAGTTTTATCATTGACCTAAAAATCATTAGGTTAAATAAAGGTGAGTGGCTCATCTGTCCTTTTCCATCTTTCCCTCTGTAAACTGTCTCGTTTGTTTCCAGGAACTCTTTTCCTAACTCTGGAGATCAGAAAGCTGCGCATTCTTTAAATGAAAACTAAGAAGTCTCTTGGCAATCCATTAAGCTTCAGCCACGGAAATCAGGGAAAAACACTGTATACTGCAGTCTTTATGATTAAAACAGTTGTTATTTGAATTTTGGTATGAGAAGAGAATGAAACATTCATGGCTGTGAATGTTCTGTTTGGTACCATGAATAAAGGCGGTTTGACAGATGCCAACACTCATTTTCCCCCTTTCAAAAAGAGTGTCAAAATAGTACCTGAAATGGAGGAAGTCCTTCTAAAGTCAAAGAGAGGGATCATATATTGCACTTATACTCACATTAAGAACATCTACATTTACTCTCATTCATTTTTCAGTTTTGACAGAGGAAGAGGGAATTATGGTAGACTTTGCAAACATTTCTCCATCTCTTTAGTTAGTATATTATGTTAATACCATTTTGGCATTTCTCTTATCCAGTTTCATTAACATATGCAAGAAGAGTTAGTTCAGCCAGCCTAGACATCACAGAAATTGTGACTGTAATAATTAGCCAGATCATCCAAGACCTAAAAGTCCAAAGAGTCAACTCTCTTAGCTATTAAAAAGATTTCTAAAGGCCTGAAATGAGACACATTGGAGGAACATTTGAGAAAACTTGTCCTATCATTATAGTTAAAGAAATGTTTCTATCTTTTATTCTGATGATTTTAGAAAATAAAAATGACAGTACAGAGGAAGTATCTGGGGGCTGTAATTCTTGCTGTTCTTTATTATTTGCCTATGCATGGTAGTATATCCCTTCACCAGGTGAAGTTGGTAGTTAGGAGGTTTAATTCATCATAGACCTGCTGATTAATCGGGCATCTAATTTAGTGCCAGCAGATACAGATAAGACTAAGGTACTCAATGCCCACTCTGCCTTGGTTTTTGCCAACAAAGTTTCCCAGGCCTTTGTTCCTAGGAAAGGAATAGAAGAGTTTCCAGCAGTGGAAAAGAACTGAGACATGTGTCTCTTGAGAAATCCCTATGGGACACTCTGAGGGTGCTGAGAGGTCTGGTTAATGACAATATGAGGCTGCTCTCAATCATTTCTGAAAGACTGTGGAGATCAGGGAATGTCCCAATGAGCAAAGAAAGGCAGCTATCCTACCCATATTCACAAAAGGCTGAAAAAATAACCAAACTTCTGGCCAGTAAACCTCACCCCAGGCCCTGGAGAAATCATTTAGCAAGTCCTCTTGGAAGTAATTTCTGGGATCATGAAGTAGAGGAAGGTAATTGGGAGTAGCTAGCATGGATTGAACAGGATAAACTATGCCTGACCTACCTGATGACTGTCTTCTATGATGAAATGAATAGATCTGTGAATTACGGGAAAGCAGCGGATATTGGCTGCTTTGGTTTTAGCACAGCTTTAGGCACAGTATCTAAGTCAGCACATTATGATCTAGATGGGTGAACTACCAGACAGCTGGATTGTCAGTCTCAAGAGAGAGCAGTTTATGGTTGGTACTGTACCTGCAGGCTGGTTACAAGTGAAGTACCTGAGGGGTCTATACTGGGACCTCTCCTGTTCAATATTTTTATCAATGACCTGAAGGAGGAGATGGAGTTTGCAATTGACACCAAACACGGGGTGCAGTCAATGTGCTTGAGGGCAGAGTTGCCTTTCAGAGGGACCTAGACAGGCTGAAACAATGGGCCATTAAGGAACTCCTGAAGCACAAATGCAAGTTCCTGTAGCTTGGATAGACTAAGCCCCTGAAACAATATGGGCTGGGGACTGCCCAGCTGGGAAGCAGATGTGCTGAACAGGATCTGGAGGTGCTGGTGGACAGTGGACTAAACAGGAGCCAGCAGTGTGCCCTGACAGCAAGGCAGGCTAGCAGCATCCTGGACTGGGCTAAGTGAATTATAACAAGGGTATCACTGAAAGTGATTATTTACTTGGCACTTATTAGACTGTATCAGGAATACTGTATCCAGGTTTGAGAACTCCAGTACAAGAAAGACATTGATAAAGTGGAGCAACAAAACAGGTTGTCCAGTGAGGCTGGGGGAACTCCACCTTTGGAGGCTTATGAGGACTGGACTGGAGAAAATGCTAAGCAAGATGGTGTGACCCCATGAGCAGAAGACTGGAATATCTGACTCTTTGAGGTCCCTTCCAGCCATAACGATTTTATGGTTACTGTTATATTTATTTTCTAACCAACATTAAACACATTTTTTGTAAGCAATTACCTAGGTCATTGGCAACGCATACCAGTGATATGGATAGGAACTGGTGTGTATTGAAGTTCTTTACCCAAAGTGTCAGATAGGAATAAAAATTTTATGGGAAAAAGGAAATTTTGAATTGTTTTTTTCCATTCCTCCTCCCTTTCCACCTCTAGAAAGTTTCCTGTCCAAAATGTGTGTTGACTTCTTTCTTTCTGAGCAATTCTTCTCATCATTAAAACATGTTTCTTTTGCTGTACATGCCTTTTCAGTTCATCTTTACCCAGAAATGGACATTTCCTGTTTTTTCTCTCTTTTTTTTTTTTTTTAAACGCAGTTTTCATGGGTTTGTTTGAGTCAAATAGTAATCCAAAAATTGGGTGCCACGGTCTTTTGTTTTTAGGAACAGTCCTAACTAGTATATAAACCTATTATTTAAAAGTAATAATAGAGCATCCTAGTATATCACATTAATATACTAAGTACTATAGTAAATATTAATAAAGAAACAATTAGTTCATGTATTTTATCTATATTCATTATTATATGTATATATGCACTTTATATTACTATATCTGCTACTACTCCCCATAGTAGCTGATAGTGACCTAAAAACAGTTGTTTGCTTGTCTGAAGAAGGAACAAGTGGCAAAACTACAGACTGAATGCATCAAAGAAAATTTAAATCTAGTAAACTGTTGAAATCATGATCCTTCAGATTTCAAACAATTCATGTCAAAAAGACAGGTTTTTGATATTTCAGGTCAAAAATGGTTTTGTAGTAACCATTTGAATAGAACTATTTTGTCCAAAATTAAAATAAGATCTTTACTTGTTTCAAAGCAATTTATTTTTACCAGCTTTATGAACAATTTTTAAAATATGTTGGAGATAGTCAACAAGAAACCTTAGTATTTTTGATTTGCTAGTGAACTAAAAAAGCAATTATTTACACGTATTTGCTGAAGTAATTATCCTGAGAAACATTTGTTTCAGGCTGTAACTTGTTTTATGTCTTCATTGTTCCAAGAGATTGCAATGTGGGATTTTTCCTGTATTCAGGGAACTTTATGATACTGAAAATTGTGTAAACTAGAAGGGGGAGCCAAAGTTTCACCAAAATCCTTTTTCTTCCCTTCTTCCTCTTCTGTTACTGTGATAGGTTTGGATGCATGTGTGTGTGTTTAAACACAAGTGTTTTCTTATTTCTTCCTCTGTCCTTTGTTAGCATGTTATTTGAAGTATGAAGATACCATTACTTTGAAAAATCAACTGCAGATACATTACATTGAGCTCAAAGTATAACTTCAGTTCCTAGTCTATTAACAGAAACAGGAAGTTTCCAGTCTCCAAAGACTGATGTTTCTACAGGACAGGAGGAATCCTGTCTGGTTTTGTCAAACCAGAAATAATGCTGAAAGTAATTCAGACTCAAGGAGCAGGGAGTATAAACAATGGTCCAAACAGTGAATATACAAGCTAGGATTTGAGACTGATGGATGGGAGGAGAAGCAGGGGTGAAACTTGGTATTCTATTTTTCAGGAAAAATAAAGTAGCAGCAAAGGAAACATGGCAAGTTGTACAAGGGAATGGAGTCTTAACACCAAGTTCATCCAAAATGTCCAGAAAATTTCAATCAGGATCATTTTCAGGCAGTGTGTCTCTCTCCCAAAGCAGCTATTTTTTCCAAGAATACAAATGCAAAGAAATCATCAGTGGGACAATTTTATACCCTCATACAGCAAGTCTAAAGTGAGGCCTTTGCCCAAAGTGCCCTGAAAATATCAGTCAAGAGAGGGAAAGGATGATCGCTTAAGAGCAATAATGTTGATGTGCCATCTGGAAAAGGAAATTTTGAGTAAAGGGGGAAAAGAACCACAGAAACAGAAAAGCCACAATAGTATAAATACAAACCCAGAAAGTATGTTCTCTTTTAGCTTCCATAGGGCTGATTCTTATTCCCAGAGTTTCTCTGATGCCTAATACTCCTTACCTGAATCAAGGGCAAGGGACTTGTGGAAACTAGAGGAACAACATCTACAGCAATATCAGCAAGAAACTTAACTGCACATTCAAAGAACTGGTTAAATCCTTAATTGTGAAATTCATGAAGTGGCAACTTTGAGATGCAGATCAATCAAAGGCAGGATTGATACAAGGGCAGGTATAGATCCCTCCATCTATTCATTTGCTGGACAGTATGTGTATATTGTATTTTGCTGCAATTGTTTCTAAGCCCAGGACCCTTATGATCCATTGGCAGAAGCTACACTGTGTCAGCTGAAATGGAGTCTTTCTCTGCTGGTAGAATCTGCATCATGTTTCTCTTAGCAGAAATATCTCCTTGCATATCTGACAGGTTATTCTGCAACTATGTTCTTTAAAAAAAAAAAAATCCAGTTTCTTTTCTGAGACAGACACTCTCTATTTTCTGGAGTGTCTAAGAGCATTATTAGAATGTTAATGAGTTCTTCCATATTATCAATGACACAAAATACCTTTGTGTAAATTTATCATTCACTGATTTCTTCTGACTTGACTGGAAGGCTTCTTATCACTGGTAGCATTGCTGAAGGAATAATTAAGAAGAATCCGGACTACCTTTCTAAAACTGAATACAGCAAACACACCCAGATTATATGTTTAACCCTGTAACTCAGAACAGCAGGCAGGCAGGTGAGAGACTAAATAAGATTAATAGATCACAGCTTTGGCTAACCTATTGCAGTGTTGGTGGGACTTGGAAAGGGAGGGGAAGTTGTACTGTAGCAGTCAAACACTCTTCTAGTGCTGTGTGTTAGGTATTCAGATATTTCAGATGACAAAGTGGAGGGAGGTGCTCTGTATCAGTGATCTCATTTAGGGACACATGGTTTGTGAAGGAATTGCTACCGAGAAGATGAACACAGACATACAAATAAGTACTTGTCATATTTCTCCCCTCTGATTTCTTCTGCTGCATTACTTTGGAGTCACCACCAGCTTTTGTATCTTCATATGGCAAAATCGGAAGCACTGTCAACTTGGCCTGATGTTAATGGACCGCTTACTCTGTGCACCACAGGTAGCTGTAAGGCGTATATATTTTGACTCATGATTCAATCTAACCTTGCTCTCATGGTGCCAGGATAATACTCTATAAAAATTTAATAAGTTGTAATGAGTAAATAAAACTTATGAGGCATGATTATGGGATATTTTTTGTAACACTGGTATTTTCTTTCCTTTAGGCCTGGTACGGGCCTAAATAAATGGCTGTTCGTTTGAAGGTGTCAGAGATAACTGACAGGAGACATTTCAGTATCTTCCCATTTCACACATGTGCAAAGCAATGATGTTTTGTATTTAGTATTTACAAGTCTAGGGAACTCTTACTGTATTAATATAGTTTTAGTTCTCATAAATTTGTATCTTTAGCACTTAGAACCATTTATGTTCTGGTAAACATAGTGGTAATGTAATGTGGAAGGCAATGTAGTGCTCTTGAATGAGTGCTGTGATTCTTCAGTGGCCTCCAGCAAACCGTTCCCTCTTCATCTCCAGGCTGTAGTTGGCAATCTCTGCTTTTACAGTGGTCCCTGGAAGAGAGGTCCCACACATTAACTCTGTATTTCTTATTGTCCTGAGAATACCCTCCATGGTCTTATCCATGTCTTTAAGGCAGCTGGTCAAAAGCAATACTTCCCTTTTATCACATTCTGTCCCTCTTTCATATTAGACACAGCACATGATGGGAGAGGATAATTGGGAAATGGCATATAACTACTGTCCAAAGGTGAGAGTTTATGACTTCCAGTTTTACTTCAGATCCAGGCATTATCTTGGTGATGTACATATAGATATCCTTTTCCACTTCACAAGGACTCTCAAAAACTATAATTGTTCTGCCTGCTACTTGGCTGTCCTGTAAAGAAATACATAAGGAAACTTTTTTCTCACTGAAGGTTGTTCCCTTTCTGTTCTTCAAGTGGCACATGTCACCCTGAAAGAGGAATAAGACAAGGTGAGAATCTAAGTTTGTTTTTTATTTCATGTAAAGTCAATTCCATGAATGTTGTCCTTGCAATCTTCCAAGAGTGTCCCTAGGGGTTCAGATTCCTCCTTACAGGAGGCTAATGTTGCCGTGGAACTTTGACATTGCTGATAAATGATGCTACATAAGGCAAAACATTGATTTATTGCCTGCAGCGTTAGACTGAAATTTGTAAGAATGGACTATCTATGGACTTTTATAGACTGTTATTTGTAGCCATAGTTTTCTGATGGCTGCTTCTGCTAAAAGAGAAAAGCAGATGATATGAGGGGAAAAGAAAAAGATAATATAACTTGGAAATTCTTAAGTACTGAGGGACTGGAAAGTGGTGAGACATTGTCAGTCACTTGACCTTCAAGTGAGCAATGGAGGTGTTTATCGTATAAAATACAAGCTTTTTGGGAGAGTTCCAGCAGGGAGATGAGAGGGTCAATTTACTGCTTGGCTCCTGTCTGTCTCTGATGCATTTCTGCATTCTTCACAGCTCCTAATAACACTAGCCAGGTCCAGACAGAGGGAAGAGTCTCTTTCTTGTCTGAACTTGCATATCTAATTCAATGCTACCAGATTAGATCTGAATTCTGCCTTGGTGATAGCCAATTTATAATCCCCTGATCAAAAGTAAGACAAAGTCCCACAACGTTTGCACAGTTATTTCCACTGGCCAAAAAGTGATATTTCCATCATTTATCTTTAAGATAAGATTCATTAAGAAAGTTTTATATTTTTTCACTTTTCTCTCTCTTTACTCTTTATTCTCTATTGCTGCATGAAGAGAGTTGAAATGACAGGTTTTTTTAAGCAGTGGTTTATAAGCATCAGTTTGAATCTCGTCTAATTAATACAAATATTTTTGAAAATTTTTTTTTTAGTTTTAAAATATGAAAGTTGATCAAATCATATTGCAATTGTTTATGAAACCGTACTACTTACACTCAACACTGTATAATCCACACATTGTGGTTTACGGAGCTCACATCAAGTATTTGCAAGACATTCATTGTAATTTATTTGGAAACATTAACTTAAATCCTGAAGACATCTAAAATATTTTGGAAAATTAATACATTCAGGAATATTACCAGCCCTGAGCAATTTACAAACAGAAATACAGATGAGATCCATCTAATCAGTTATTATCATTCATATGCTACTAATGACAGTCATGGTAAGATGTGTTTTGATAAATGATTTCAAGCTTGTTCATTTTTTGGAAGTGGATTCTTCTAATTTCAACTTTTTTTCCAATACAGTTGTCTTCAGTAATGAGATTTTTTTGAAGGACCTAAAAGCAATTCTGTGCTTTTAAGAGGAATATAAGGAAAAGATTTTTTGAGAATACATTTCCCAAGAGTAGAACATAAAAAGCATAGACAAGATAAGGAACCTGAACTGACTTCCATTATTATAAAACTAAGTGAATGTACCTTACTTTAAAACAAATAGAAGTGAACATCAGTAATGCCTGTCTTCATAAATTAATTCCTTATGTGACCACTAAACCACGTCAGTGTACATTCTGAGTTTATAAACACATCTGCCACAGGTGGTCTCTGGTATGGTGTCTACTGATCTCGTTTACAATGCCAGGAGATGCACCTTATAGTCATTTCTGTCCAGAAAGAGGTATCCTTAACATCTGGGATGCTGGGAAGCATCCTTGACTCCCATAAAACATAGATTTCCCAACAAACTAATTACTGGAGTAAGGATTTCACAAACTGGTTGTGATATCAATACACATGCAAGAATAAGAGTTTTGCTGGAGAAAGAGCAGAATAAAGATAAAGGAAGCTGAAGCATGTCATGAAAAAAAAAAATTTCTCTACTGATTACTCTTACTTTTTCTTGATATAGTATCACACTAGGTGTTAGCCAATTCTGCAAATTTTATATTCCTAGTTTCTGACTGAGATTATATATTCCTTGTTTCATGGTATACTTTCAAAAAAGCTGAATAATCCTGGATAAAGTCGTGCATTTCAGTTGCAGCTCTCCAATAATGGGTATCTGATATTACCTACTCAGCAATATACAGCTTGTCTAGCTTAAAAGCTCTGTAGTGTGTTTTATACACATGCCAAGATACTAAGCAAGATTAACAGGTATGCTCTGGTTACCTTACAGTACAAAGGAAGCACAATACTTGTGTGCTCAGAATTTTTGCTGATGCCTTTCTAAACACCTTGCACTATCAGATTATGGTAGATGCAAACTCAATTCAGAAGGAGGAGCTGAGTAGCTGCTACCACCTCATGGGCCAGTGAAGCGTATAGGCAGAGTTCTTACATTTCTGCCTGCAAAACTAGGTGGAGATAAAGGCTTTGGTGTTCTAGAGAGCATGCACTTTGATTCTGTCAGTCAGGAAGGTGCTGTATCTGTCGTTCTTCAGCATCTCTGACAGGTAACATGTACCTGCCTGCTCTGTTGCAGGACTGCAAGGAATCCAATGCCTGCTGGGGAATGCCATTGCCCATGTTGCTCCATGGAAATGCAGATATGCAGTGGCCATATGCCAGGGACTCCAGACTGCCAGCCTGGACCAGTTGGTGCTATGGCTCTGACTGGACTGCCAGATTCCCAGAAATAGCAAGAGAAAAGCAGTGGATTGGTAGCAATAATGCAGGCAGAGCAAGCCCCAGGACTCTAAGCAGAAGCTATATTCATATCTAGTTTATAATTTATCTTGCTTATTTCCATGTGATATCAAAGGCAAGAAGGTGGTATCCAGATAGTTTTAAGAGATAATTAAGGAAATGGCCTAAGTGTACCAGAACCTGATATGCTGTCAAGCAAATTGCCTTACTACTCATTATTTTTGCATCCTTTGTTTTGTTATCTTCTGTGCAGCACTGGAACATTTATTTCCACTGAGAAATGCAATTTTGCTATAATCAGAATAATGTACTTGTCCATTTTGGTGCTCGATTCAATTGGAAGGAAAGTCTAAAACTTTATTATTTCTTTGATTCATTTGAATGAAGTCAAAAGACTTTATTTTAATGAAGTGGAAATATTCTTTCTGATTTGGGGTTTAATTTGAATATTGTAGGAAAATGTCTGGATTAAGTAGGTATGCTGGATTAAATGTTAATTGTATTACCATTTTTTACATAAGGAAATGAACAGTGGCTTGAAAGACTTGACAGGACTATTTCTACTGTTTAAGGCACTCAGAATCAAAATGTTTCACAAAGTCATGTTGATGCTCCAAGAATTCTTTTCAGAAAAGCATATGATGATGTAATGTTTCATTTTTACATTTTTGTGTTGAGACATTTGACATTCTTCCTTCAGAAATCATGCTTCTGATTGTTATTATTTTTTGTATCCTTAATAATATAGTAGTTTTTCTTAAACTGTATTAAAAATAAAACATCCAAACTGAGTGAACATTTTGGTTTGTTATGAGTTTTTTCAGGTTCTGTTCAGAATAAAAAAGACACTCATATTTACATCATTTTTGATATATTTTTACTCTGTTCAGTTCCATTTTCTGCCTCACTGAATAAAAATAACTGATGTCATTGAAATTAAAATAATTCATGATTGCTAAATTAAATATTTCAATTAATATAAACACCCCGTTTCGGTTTTTAGAAGTCTTTCTTTTTGCAGGAAGGTTTTTGTGGTGGTTTTTTGTAGTTTTTTTTCTGTGATCAGAACCTTTCCTTTAGTTTCAATGTTCAGATTTTCTGTGAAAAGGGGATTTGATTTTCTGACCAGCATAGTAACTGCTGGTAGAATACAGACATGTACTTTGCAGGTACATAAAAATAGCATTTTTTCAGTTGTTACCATTTTATTGTTTTGTCCCAAATTACACGTTTATTGTTTTGTCCCAAATTACATGTTGCCATGTCAACATCCTGTCAGGTCCAATGGCAACAACTGGGTGCAGCCTAACACACAACACATGAGGACAAGGTGTAGAAGAAGCAATTAAAATCTACGCTTTTCTGTTTTAAGGCAGCTACCCACTCACTGTTATTTCTGGTAACAAATGTCAGGAGTGCTTACCACCCAGACGACTCACAGATTGGTGGGTGCTCCTTATTCTCTGTGACTGAAACTACTTTGGGTTCATTGTATGTTTTCAGAGCAGAGTCGTCCTTTCATCCCGAAGGGGCAATACAAAAGCCCTGTGCTCAGCAGCCACCTCCTGCTGCCGCAGTGCAGGTTTGTGGGAGCCCGGCTGTGCAGGGGAGCTGCCTTTGCCCCCTCCAGTGAGGAAGTCTGCTGGAGCTGCTCAAAGCACTTTGTGAGTGATTTGGGAAGAAATCTTTCCGGAGTAACTTCAAACATTATTTGCCTTCCTTCATTTTACATAGAAAGCTCATGCTTCCTCAGATACCTTCCTAGCACTGAAAGTTAAAGCAAACTTGCTTTGTGACTTAATACATCTTGACCTCTTAAACCTCTGTTAAAGTCACGAATTTCCTGCTTTCTGTGACCTGGCCTGCATTATTTTCCACAGTTTGTCTTACCTCCAGGGTACATTTAAATAATTGCCTAGTCAATCAGAGCAACTTATTCTAATCTTGTTTCAGTATTATTTTGGCCTGTATAATTCATTCAAAGGAAAACAGCTCCCTCATCCCTAGTTTCCAGGAAACCTTTTCTGGTAATTCATATTGACAGCAGTGAGTTGTGACATTTATCAGTGAGGTGAAGCTGACCAGCTGCAGGGCTCCTGACTGATTTACTCAGCCAACAAGCTGGTCATGATTCCAGCCAAGTATTGACTTTTCTTTTCCTTCCCTCCCCTCTAGTTGGAGAGAAAATACAGAGACATTCTTTATTGCTACATTTTTATTTTTACCAGTCATACTGAAAGTTAAAAAATGCACCATAGACAATATCTTCCCTTTAAAATTTACTTTCTTAATGCAAAAGAATCTCAGATATGTTTCAAGGAAAGAAAATCAGCATTGAGTTTAAACTGGTTGAAATATAAAATAAATGAACAGATTTTTATCTAATGTTATTGGAATCATTTAATTCAGTAGCAATGAACTTCAGTCTGGTAAACAACCTGCCTGCAATCAAATGACCTTTGTGATGAAAAAACTAACAATTCAAACTTAGTTCATTTTCATTCTTTAAGCCCAGAACACGAACTATGCTTCAAGTATTCTTGGGGTTTGTGTATTTTCCAAGATACCAACCAAAGTCAAGGATAGCAAACTTTCAGTATTTCTCTAGTTTCTCTCCACTCCAAAAAGAAAAATGTCTTTTAGGTCAGGGATTGGAATTAATACCCTTTCATTTTAAGTAGCAATAAATAATCCTGAATCCACTTAAACAGGAGTTGTCCCAACCCCACTTTCATGACGGAAAATGGAAATTAGTGTTTCTCTAAGGCAATTTTAACTGATGTCTATTTCTTTGTTTACATCTGCAACCTCAAGTATATGTAAAGAACAATAAAATATTTTACCATGACTATCAAACTGAAAGTTTTCATGTAGTTCTTGACAGGTGTGTGAAATTAATGTACTTTTGTCTGGTAAGGTTAATAGCCCATTTTCCTGAGGTGTCACATCTAAGAATCTCAAAATTTTCCTTTTATTATTACAACATGAACTCATTTATTATAGTCACACTCTTATAAATCTAAAGTTATTCCAGAGAAGGCTGAATCTCACTATATTGCAAACTAATACTAGGTGTTGATTTCATACCATAAACTCAAATGCCAATGAAAAACTAAAAGTATTGAGGCCATCCTACACAGTCATAAAATCGTAGTTAAGATTAGCATAGTCTAGCAGATATAATCCACATCCTGCTGTATCATTAGATGATGTTGCTAATTGGCTTCCTAATCCCCTCAGACTCTCCAGGCCAGAGGCGAAGGAGTTTCAGCAGAGAAACAAGCACTTCCCAGAAGGACTGCAGATAAAAAGCTAAGCAGTTTCTCTCACTTTTTGAGTCCCTTCTCTCTGGACTAACATGCCCAATCCACAATCAAACTTTAAGAAAGCATGTGTATTTCTAGAACTGACATTTTCAAGCACCAGTGAATTACTGAATCATTCATTCTTGACACTGATACATTATATCCATAATTGCTCTACTCGAGGAGGTGACATTTCCAGAAATGGCAGTTCAGAGTGGCAAAGGACACAACACTGCTGGGAAGATAAGTCAAAGATGACAAGACCATGCAGCTACCAAAGAACAGGGACTCCTTGGTACATCAGTACTAGATGTAACTAAGTTCAAGTGTTGGAGTCTTGACGGAGACTCAAGTCAACCAACGTCGTTAATGCTGTCATCTGATTTCTGTGATAGGCATTGCCTGGGATTAACACAAAGACCATTGCTGAAGCCTTTAAACCTGCTGGAAGGCAGCCAGGGTTAGAGCTGAGAAGAGTGTAAAGAACAGGTGAGGAAAAGGGGAGGGCAAAATGATTTGGCATAAACCAGGCAGAACAGGGCTTCTGATGGATAGAAAAAATAAATTGTCACCTTTATCATATGAACTGTGGGATGGAGAAAATGCCCACTGGCACAAACATTCTCTCTTCATTATGATGGCAACAAAAAACATATAATTACTGAAACATGAATGTTTGTGATAAAGCTAATAAACTAGTTGTCACACTAGGGATCACCAAACTCAAAGTAATCACAGAAGTTCATCCATAGATATCAAGCATGTGTAACTGTATGTTGCATGTTCCATTCTGATTGTTATATAAGTCTGTAGAAACTAAGACTTATGTACCTACACTCAGTCATTTTTTCCTGTGTAAAGAGGCTATGTTTTATCATGTTCATATTTATGATGCAGGTATGTTTGAAGAATGTGTGTGTTTCCAGAGATGGACTTGGGGAAAGAGTACATTTTCAATCTATGTTTATAACAGGTCCTTTAACAAGAAAATATATTAAGTTGCCTGTTTGAACTGTTGTGGTTTCTTCAGACGTAGCTGTGAAAAACGCCTTTTGTCGTTCCTCCCTAGTGCATTATGTTGTGACAAGGCAGTCATGTTACATAACGTGATGTGACTGATACCAAATGGCATGTGAAAGATTTGATCTCTTTCCCTTTTAGTACAAGGATCCTGAGCTACAAATTCCTGGACTTTGGAGGGCTTTTTCTTTCTCTTTAAACAGAGGGAACAAAGGAACGCTCTGTTTGAAAGTCCTTCTATAAGAGATGCTCTTGGAAATATTGCTAATATTAAGTTTACATCTGTTAGCTGAAAAATATCTTCACCTTTGAAATATGTACATTTTTACTGGCTGTCTCATTCCACTGTCTCATTGAGAGCAGATTTTTATTAGGGCCTATAAAGTAGGCTTTGAGAAACTTAAGCATGTAATCTTGTATGGCTCATGGCATCACATGGCGATGTGCGTACTGCATCGTCAATGACCCACTGGCTTGACCCAGTTATTTCTCTGTGCTGAGAGCAGCAGGAGAGAAGGAGGAAGAAGGATACTGAAAAGGCAGTAGGAGAAGGAGGGCACAGCAGGAACGTAGGAAGCTGAAAAGCAGAGGTTCACTCCCTCTACCACATTCATTCCCTCTACCACAATGTACTTTTGAAACTGTTGCTGTTTTGGACCCCTTGAATCCAGTGTGTTGAGAGAGATGTGTCTTTTCAGAAGTATACTGAGGAATTATTTCATCCACCATAAATTAATCCACCACAATTTAATCCAATGGCAGTGTAATCCAACTGCTCTTAATAGAGTTATCCCAGGGATAGCACTGGCCCATCAATGTAATTGCTGCAGGTTAAGTGGCCTCAGAAACCAGGTTAACTGGAGATTTACTGCCTAACAAAGACTGTTTTACAAATAGATTAAAAAATAAAACAGACTAGTCTTTCAGTTAAAGACTGGCAATCAACCAGCCCAACCCCTCTCTCTTCCTAAAAAGTAAATCTTCAATGAATTTTACTGACCTGGCTGAAACTGTTTTCATGCTTGCAGATCAGCAGAAGCAGATCTGAGAATGCTGTGTGAGAAAAGGGAAAACAGTGCAAATATAAGAAAAATAAAGCAAAAATTCAGGAAACATTACAGCAGTTTCATATTTATATTAAATAAATATATAAACAATGTGCATTTGACAAATGAGAATGTACAGTACAGTCATAATATTTGCAAAACCCTCCCTGAAATTTAACTGACCAGAATCCAAACAATGACAGTCTTTAGTTACATGTTAATACTATCAGTGATATGCATTTTTAGTCACAGACTTCAACAAGAGCAAATAGCAAACATAGCTTTTAAAAACCATTCGTCAGAGGGAAAGTGAAACAACTCCAAACATTCAACTTAATGTCAAATATGTCAGTATGTCAACCTCATAACAGGATTGTTTCTAAAATGAGATATTGTGAACTGACAAATTAATAGATATGCAGTTTCATTAATACGCTTTCACAACTCTAGAAAGTGAGGTCATTTTTATTTTTTCTCTCACCAAAACCCATGAGATAGACTCCAAGGGGATATAAAGCTCCTAAACTGCATTGTTGTAGGAAGGTTGAGATTATTTTCCTGAATCAATCCAAGATCTCTTCCAGAGTTGTGTCCTGCTCCTGATAAAATTCAAGAGTTTATGATTCACAAGACTGGTAAGTGACAACATGGCCTACATTTCCAAGTGTTTCAGTGAGACAGTGGTCACAAATTTAAATTGCGCCTAGGAAAGAGGTCTTTATAACACACACTAACAAATTTTCAGATTTTCAACAATGTATTTACATGCTGAAGTGTTTCAGCGATTGCTCAGCTGTCATGCCATCACTGTGCTCCCTCCACAGTCCTGCCTACACCTTACTCCTATCTCAACTTAGTGGTGATCCAAACAACGATGAATGCAAATGTCTGTTTTGAAGGCAAGGATCATCCAAAAAATGGTAAGCCTCTGTACTGTCTTTTAGTATTCTGCCTGGGAATAGCACATCTAGAACTCCAGCACATGCCTTTCCCATATGTGTTCAACTTTATGCAAGTCTTACTCCTAGACTGAGGTCTAGAAACCAATATTTGTCCTGTCTCCACAGCACTCCAGTCTATGGTTGAAGGTTGACACCATTTGTCGAGGCTCTGGGGATCCATAAGTCATTCATTGTCCAAGTAATGTATAGCACTTGAACAGCAACATCAAACTGAGAATTAATGGCAGCCATGACATACAAGCATTATCTAAACAGCCTGGGAACAAAAAGAGAGAAGGTTTATATAAGTCGTGTTGGTTAAGTACGTAAATGTTGTTCAACCATGCATATTCTGTGTCTGTGTCCGCTCTTTCAGGAATGAGAGGACTTTCCCTTTTGGACAGTGACAAATGAAAAGCTGCTTCTTGTGAAGAAAAACTAGAAAGCACTAAAACTGTTTGTAGATTCAAATGTACTGAAGGGTCAAACAGGCTTGAGTTTCCCTAATCTCTTTGGTTGAAGATTAACTAAAGGCCAATTGTGTACCTATTTGGAAGCCGTGTATTTATTTGGAATATTAACTGAGTCTCAAGACAGAAGGAATAGAGAATGCCTTCATTCACAGATAATAAAGCTTAGCTGTTCAATATTCACATCACTTAACAAAATTAGAACGATATAGCAGGGCCTTGACTGATTGAGAAGTGTACAATTGCAGCATGAATAACATTGTCAAAATGGAGCTCCAAAGCAGCACACTGGAGAGGACGATCAAGTTAGAATGTAAATATCACAAAGAGAGACAATTACGTTGCAGTGTTTCCCAGACACTGTAATGCATGAGTTTGATCCAATTAAAATTATTTCAGAGCTTTTTAAGTGCAAAAAAGGGCGCTCAAAGCCAGTAAAGCCATGAAAATTGGCTTCACAGATGGCTGGTTTGTTCTATAAGAAAGCAGGAGTTCTACGGAAAACTTTCAAAATGACCTCCTGGTAAGTCAAAATTTGCAGTCGATGACAAGGTGAAGAGGACAATCACACAAATTACTGCCAGGAAGCTGGCTAGGGAAAAGAATCACTCATTTGAACTATTTGTTCTTCCTCAGAGTCTCAACAAATTAGTTCTTCTGAAGAAAATACTCACATTTTGAAACTATGTCTTCTAAGGGTAGACTCATCCATGGCTTCCTGCCCAGTACATCACATTTGAGACATTGAAGACCAGATTCTGGTCACACAGATAATAAAGTAAATAAGGAGCACTTTACCATGGAATAATATCAGTGAAAATCTTGTGTAAAAAGAGCAGACAACATTTAAGAGTGGATTCTCTGAGTAAAATACCCCCCAAAGTGTATTAAGCATTCATCTGTGAGATGGGCAGCAAACTGAGTTCTGTAGAGGTGTTGAGTGGGGTTTTTTTTTTGAGGGGGCAGGGCAAGATAATTTTTTTTTTTTTTTTCAGATGAGGCCTCAAATATTACAGTTTGTTTTGGTGGGGGATACTCTGCTGAATTTTTCATAGAGGTAAACTTCCATCTTGATGGGCTTTCTATCCTCCTTCTCTTCCCAGTTTGTTACATTTCTCTTTGCTTACCCTCCTGTCCGTAAGGGTTATGCTCTTGAATGACAATCTTAAATTGTTGGTGTGCTTTGGGATTTTCCAAGAACATTAATGGTAACTAAATGCAAAATATAACTACAAGGTTTATACCATCAGTATTTAAACATTCAGGCTGCATAAAGGAAAGAGTTCTTATATCCATAAAGGTACATAAATACATATATTTATAGAAATATATATTTGTATATATACACAAATATATGCATGTGTGTGATTGTTAACATTATTATAGAAGAGACATTGTATATATGACACTTATCTGCCATAATGTCAGGAGAAGGCTGTGTCACTCAGTTGCCCAAGCCTCTCTCTAACTGTTGAATCAGGTGCAAGGCAGGTTGCCATTTATAGTGTTTAATATGTTTCCTGTAAATGTGCAGGAAATATTTGTTTGAAGTTCTGAAGGAAACAGTATTGATGTTCACAGAGATGCGACAAACTACTTGATGAAAGAAATAATTTTCAAGAAAGAGTCCTATGGGAGAAAGAGAGCCTGTTTATTTACATGAAGATCAAAGCAACTTTCATATGAATTGATGCTAAATATTTAGTACTTGAGTGACTAGCAAAGAATGCTCTAAACTTCTAAAGGAAAGAATAAAAAATGTGAGACAAATCCTGATATATAAATATATATAGGTTCTCTGTTGGCAAAAACTTTTTTTTATTATTTGCATTACAGTACTGTCTAGGGTCCAACTTGAGATCACAGACCCATTCTGTCATACTGCATACAAACACTTAGTAAAATACCGTCTCTTTTCTGACAAGCTTATCATGTAAACAGGCAAAGGTCAAGAAGAAGAACAAATTCAGATTCAGTTTGTATGAATTTCCCTTATAGCTTCAAAAAATGTACATTAAATGAAATTGTCATGAATTAACCGAAGCACAATTTCAGTGGAAATTACTCACTGAGTATGTCAGGCAAACTAAGTATGAGCAAAAGACCCCATATATTAATTCCTCCTGATGAAAACTCTGCTTAGCTTCCCTACTTTTATTCTCATTTTCTCCTTCATCCAAACCAAATTTAAATATAAAAGTCAAAATCAGAGCTGAGTTGTCCTTATACAATACCGTAACGCAGTACCGCAATACGGTACTGCAACAACAGAGGACACTCAGTCACAGACTGATAAGTGCAAAAGTGATACAAAAAGCAAGGGATTTCTGTAGAGTCCAGGAGTAGACACAAAAAGCAAGGGATTTCTGTAGAGTCCAGGAGTAGACATCCATCCACCAGAGAAACCATCTCTGGGTGGATTTCTGGCAACCTGGACCTGACCCAAAATAGCTGCCTCCAGCTGGCAGGGATCTCAGTCTCCCTCCTTAAAGGTGAGTTCTGAGGTTTGAGGAGGAACTGAGCCAAAACTGATGAATATATCTGACAGATTTTCTACAGCTAAGGAGGGAGAGGGCTGGGAAATAGGTCAGTGGCATGTATTTCTCATAGTTCACCACTTTCTTCCCACTCTCTAGCTGCAGATCCCTAACCCTGCAAGACCTCCTTCTAGAAATCAGCACAGTGCTAACGCACATTAGCGACTCTGGGACCATGGTTAATCTGGAGCTAGGCTAAATTCACACTTCCTCAATTCAGAAAAACTTTGTCCTCCTATGTGTAATGTACTACTTTTCACTGTATACTCCTGAATAGTCCTCATTTCTGTAATACTTTTCCCAATAGCACATTAAGTGCGCCTTTACCATCTGTCACATGCTGTTTGTTCTCTCTCTTGTACTTTATTACTACCCATATAAAATAGCATATAAAGAGTAGGAAGAGTAGGTCAGTTGGCTGCATGGAGTAAATAAAGAGAAAAATTGAAAACAACCTGTAACAGACATTTTTGGAAATAATCTTATTTGTTGTCTATTCCTTCACATGTTCAAAGTAGATTTTTTAAGCTAGAGTCACGGGTACAGTATTCATTAGTTGGTAGTTTGTTTGGGTTTTTTTTTTTACAAAGAGGACTGATTTTATTTTAAACTTAAATAGTGAAGATTTTTCACTCTCTGTGAGAGTTTATAATAAGCATGCTATAATAAGAACTTGACTATCTCAAAGAAACAAAAAAGTACCATTGCTTTAAATTCTTAACATTGGGAAACCACTAAAAAACCTGAAAAAAACCCACAGTGTACTAAGCCTTGTAGACAATTTCAGGCACTGAACTATAGTGAGCTCAGGAGAATTGACTCTCTATCCTCCTTTGCAGTGCCTAATGGATATCCTGTGCTCCTCGGCACTAGGAGCTATAGACTTGTGAAATTTCTGCATTAATTCGCTGGGTGACCTCAGATGGGCTCATTTGCCTGTCAGGGCAGACCTGGTCCCTGTGGGATACTTGCCCACTTAAGTCTGAAAAATTCTGAGCACTGAAGTTCATAGAATCATAGAATCAAAGAATAGTTTGGGTTGGAAGGGACCTTTAAAGATCACTTGGTCCAACTCCCCTGCCATGGGCAGGGACATGAAGAAGTTTCCACATCTTCCCTTGAGAGCTCATACCCATTCATTTTATTGTCAGAAAGTTTTCCTTGAAATCAATCCACTTTCTCTCTTTCCAGTTTCATCTCATTTTGTTAAGTAACACTAACACTGCACTTTCTGGTAACTAGTCTAAAGTTTTGCTAATCAGTAGTTCAGCTACAGATATTAGAGCAACTTGGCACCTTTTAAAAGATAACAGTTCATTGACGCCAAAATATTTCACAAAGCTGTACAGATTTTGACATGATTTTTGGTGGTAGGATTTTTGAGGTCACAGGTGAAATCTGTGGCAACTCGAAAAAGGCATATATAGGCAGAGAGAAAATAGAAAACTAATATTTTCACTACACTAATTCATGTTTCTTTTTAGAGAAATAATTATTACCTTTGTTTTGAATTCAAATTACAATAAAATCTTTAACTGCTATAATAAAATCATATTGTCAGTCCCTAGCCAAGCTTTATATGTGTATGTTAAGACAATGGAACTGTGTCCTTGGTTTCTTTTTCATCAGAAGTACATGCATAGCAGGACAAATCTTAATGGTCTATCTCTTCTGGTCTAACTTTCTTCTCTAATCCAGCTGAAACCAGGACAGGTCCTATTCAATATTTTCATTAATGACCTGAAAGGAATAGAGAGCAAGCTTATTAAGTTTACAGATATCATTTTCTGGGAGGAACTGAAGAAATGTTAGAGGACAAGGACAGAATTCAAGATGATCTTAATAATTTGGTGATACAGACAGAAAATATGACAACATTTAGTAGTGGTAAATGCAAGATGCCATACTTAGTCAGGATTAATTAACTGCATACATACAGGATGAGGAATAACTGAATATAAACAGTTCTATAAAAAAATAAATGAGGTGATGTAAGGGGTCACAAAGTGAACATGAGTCAGCAGTGTCATGCTGTTGTGAAAAAGGCAAATGCCTCAGAATATGTACAGCAGGATGTATAAGAAAGAGTATGACTAGAAGGAAATGTGAAGTAATCCCTCTGCTCTGTTCAATGTTTTATTCAACACTACGGCCTTAGATGGACTATTATGTCTAGTCCTGGGCACTACACTTCAATAAACTCATAGATCAATGCAGAGAGTCTAGGAAAAAAAAGAAAAAAAAAGATCAGAGGTTTAAAAATATGGCCTATGGGGAAAGACTAAAGGAAATGAGTTGTTTAATTCAGAGTAGAGAAGACCAAAGGATGGCATTTGCTTTAAATAACAGTTAAACAAACAAAAGGGATGAGATGATTTCTTGAAGTTCTTTTCTAATCCTAGGATTTCATGATTCCTGGCCACTGAAGTAAATTGGACTATAGTACTGCGGAGCAGAGACACCAGCCAGAAATACGTAATATCTCAAAGATAAAAAATAGAGGTATCTCTACCTTTGCAGAGCTCTTATTGTAGGAACTTATGGAGAGAAAAAAGTGCAGCTGAGCCAGAAAGATACATTGTCATTTAGTAGCACACTATGTAATTCACTGGATAAGAACATTTTAAAGTCTACTTCTACTGTACCATCTATAACCTACTTCTACTCCAGAAATACTTCAAGAAAACAAAAATGTGATCCTTACTGTGAGTTTATTGAACTCTGAAATTCATAGTGTACCAATTTCACCATTTTCATCAGTGTCCCATCATGAAAAAGCTCTATAATGAACAGGATCACCTGATATTCCTATTTATTTGCAAATCATCTGGACTTCCTCATCATTGTGAAAATGTCTTGAGATTTTTAATAATCAATTTGCAATCAGAAAAAAGCTATTAAAGGTATCGCTTCTATACAAATAAAACTTAAGTAAAAGGGATGTATTAGACCTTATAGGAATTTAAATGTTCTATGCCTGTAAAATTACCACTTTCATTTTTTTGTAAGCACAAAATTAGAAAAAAATATTAGATCCTTTAAAAAAATCTCGAGTGATTGTGTGCTATATTTCTCTATAACATCCTTAAATCATCTCTGGATGTAAACATGGTTTACTTTTGTGAACCCCAAAATGGAAAAAGTTAATTGGTGATAAAGTTTATTGGAGCTTACTCAATATAGGTCTTAAATACAGTTAATTGGTGCTTCTGTCTGAGTTTCTGTGAAACCCAAAGGAAAGGATATTCATCCTGTTTCATCTGGGAAGGAGGAGCTGCCTAGTGATACCAACTGGACAAAAAGGAAAACTGCTGAGAACAGAAAGCAGTGACACAACATCTGAGCTCTGCTTTAGAAACAACATACAGAGACTGCACTGTTCATCAAACTGCACAGATTCTTCCTTTGCTCTTTTCCCTAGCTGCCAAAATGGTGAGGACAATTAGTGAGTCCAAAGCATGTGAGTCCCCTGTGGAACCTGCAAGAGTGGAGAGTAGTTGCTAACACGTTCAGACAGAAGAGGACAATACGAGCAACTCAGAACAGGCAACAAGGAGAGCATAAAATCTAGAAAATCCTGGAAGCTGTAGTCTTTCGTCTCCTTGCCAGAGCAGCTGAGGAGCTATGTTGAACTGAATGTGTTGTGCCCAACAAAACCCAGGTAATCTTTCCTGTCCCCAGCTTCATTCCTAAAGCATGCAGGCTTAGGACCTGTTCCTTTTCCTATGTGGTGGTGGGACAAGGAAAGAATGACCTAGACTTGTGTGTCACTAACAGTTGCAATTGAAATCACCTCGAAAAGGGGTGAGGCTGCCTAAATAGGAAACAATTTCCCCAGCTCAGAAAAATGTTAAGACACCAGAAACCTTGTGCCTTGATAAATAGAACAGGAGACTAGATAGCAATAACAAGAAAAGAGTTTCCATTTTAGAAAAAAAAAAATTCTTATCAGCCACCCACCATGTGCTATAATTTAAAAGCTTTTGAGCAAAGAGCATTTCTTTACTGCTAAAAGGTTTAAAATGTTGCAGTATGTAGACCAAAAAGTCTTGATTAGCTGTGGCAGATGAGTCAGCAGAGAAACAGTTCACAATGCAGTGCAGCACATACATTTTGACATACATTTTTAAGGGCTCCCCAAAGTCATTCCAAAAAGGGAAAGAAAAGAAAGAAAGAAAGAAAGAAAGAAAGAAAGAAAGAAAGAAAGAAAGAAAGAAAGAAAGAAAGAAAGAAAGAAAGAAAGAAAGAAAGAAAGAAAGAAAGAAAGAAAGAAAGAAAGAAAGAAAGAAAGAAAGAAAGAAAGAAAGAAAGAAAGAAAGAAAGAAAGAAAGAAAGAAAGAAAGAAAGAAAGAAAGAAAGAAAGAAAGAAAGAAAGAAAGAAAGAAAGAAAGAAAGAAAGAAAGAAAGAAAGAAAGAAAGAAAGAAAGAAAGAAAGAAAGAAAGAAAGAAAGAAAGAAAGAAGAAAAGAAAAAAAAAGGGAAAAGGGAAAAGGGAAAAGGGAAAAGGAAAAAGGAAAAAGGAAAAAGGAAAAAGGAAAAAGGAAAAAGGAAAAAGGAAAAAGGAAAAAGGAAAAAGGAAAAAAGAAAAAGGAAAAAGGAAAAGGAAGGCCTGACACCATGAATTTAACCTTGAAAATATCATAATGGAAAAGATATGACAATGGAGAACATGGCATTCTTCAACCTCATAGATTTTGTGGAGGTTTTAGATTTAGCATACAAAATTTAGCCATTCCCATTGCAGGGGATTCCTCAATATATCTGTGTATTAGATTCTCCCAATGCACTCTAGGCAGAAAGTTACTCTTGCAGCCAAGGAAGCTAGTGCCTTAATATTATGTATTATGACACAAGCCCTTCTTTGTCTTTTTGACAGGAAGAAAATGTTATGTCAATACAGGAACAGATGTGCTGGATGACTACACACTGTACATCTACCTGCAGCTCCATCATCTATAAACCTAAATACACAAAAATAGTTTGATTCAAGAGCTGGACAAAACACATCCCAGAAACATACTGGTTCTGCAACACTGGTGAACAGTTAGTTCTTTCCTTCCTCCAGCAAAAGTCTGGAAGGGAAGAAAGGAAGATGTAAAATAGAGGATCTGACAATTCCAGATCCAATGGCATTTCTAGCAGAAGTTGAAACACTGACATTCCAGGTTTCCATAGGACAGAATTCAATGAGTGTTCCAGACAATTGTATAAAATTAAGGTCTGTTTTAGAAGTGAGATAGTTTTCCTTAAGCTCTCAAAGTCTGAAGTGCTTTTGTTAAATGCGAGAACCCAGCAATTCGCTTGCATTATTTAGCATGGCTCTATGATGGGAAACATTTTACAGTGTCCTCTTATAGCCACTGTTATACTTCCCAGTTCAACAACCAGCTATAGAAGCAAACTGGGTCAGAAGATCAGCAAGAAAGGATTGCAGAACAGAAGCAGCAGCTCACTGTAGAGAAAAAGTTAAATGACAAGCCCACTCTGCTACCAGGTCTATAAAGTCAAGGGCTGGGGTAACACTTCCTCTTTCTCTCTAAATAGGGGTAGATAATGGAATCCACAGCAGCAGCAACACAGGGAAAAAGTATATGAAAGCAGAGCTTTCACCCTGCCTGGTAGTACCAAGAACAACTTCTGTATTTCTGCACTGAGTTGCATATGTCTAAATTCTTTCTTCTTTGTAGCCTGAGCCTGAACTGAACAAATAAGTTATGAATAATTAACATTCAAGCTTATTTAAATTTCAAAGGTAGTAGAAGTCTTCCTCTCTAATTTTCTGGATTGATACACACTGTTTTGGTTCCAAAATGTTTGTTAAATCAGAAAGGGTGGGTTTTTTTCCCTGTACTTTTTGGAATGTGATCAAAGGCTAAGAAGGTATTAGGATAAGGAGATGTTTTCTGGAACCAAAGTTTTCACTGCTGTGGGTCAAATCATTCTCTTTTTATAATATAATCATAAAAATGTTACCTTTCAGTTGCTACTAATATGTCTCTAAACTGACCTACGAAGATAAATAGAAATACTGCTGGATTTAACAGTATACTGTTAAATTCCTATCAGCCATTTCACGTCATGAGAGCTTTCTAAGCACACTGTTAAATTTTGTACAGTTCTTTACACATTCTTATTTTCAGTAGACATACATTTTACTGTCTTATAATTGTACTATATCTAAACACAGAACCATAGGGAGACAGGTAGATAAAAAGTGCAGATGGTGCTAAGAAAAATCTTTCAGCAGATCTTAAGCCAGACAGTATTCTTGTGTGTTTTATATTGCAGGCGTGTGCAGTAACTGTAGACCATCACACTGCACAGATGGAAGTGCAAGTTTGAGGGCTATTGAGCATGTGGATTTTCCCAGTGTGTCACAATTACAGAAACATCTGTGCTAAATAACTTCAAGCTGATCCACAGCAAAAATTGGCAATGTTCAATAACTCTCGATATGCATTTTTTCCCCTGTGGTGAGATGGCCTAGTGATTGCAAGTTGGACTATAGCATAAAACATGTAGCTTCATTATTTCAGGGCCTATTTAGAGATTTCTCCCATGGTATATTACCTACAAAATCCATATGTTTTTCTTTACTCAGCTCTATAGAGCCTGAGTTTCAGAGATGCCACATGCCTGCAGCTATCATTGACTTCAATTAGAGGTGTGGATATGTAAGTTCTCTGAAAATAGAGTCCTCTGGGGATATTTTTAATTGATTTTGATTTGCACAGGGAAGGGAAACAGTCTAGGTGGCATGATCATAAGAAACCAGAAGGGAAACAGAGGCAGTTTGCCTGTAGGAACAAAGATCAAAAAATATGTTCACATCTAATACTTAAATTGTACCATAACAGCATAGAAAACATTCATCGCTTGATTTCTTTCTTCTGGTGGAGACAGGGAAGATAGTGTTCCCCTGAAAAACTATTAAAGAACAGAAAACTTTCCCAAATGCTCTCAAGAATATAATCCCATACCCATTAATATATTTAGACCACACTGCAGTTTAGGAAACTTCACTTATGACTGAGTTGGGACACTGCTTCTCACCCTACATCCTCCTGCAGCATTGGAACACAGAGGTTTTTGTGGATGTAAGTGCATTACTCAAATATAGCACATTTCCAATTCTTCATGCACTGCCACAGAACCGTTTTTCAATCCTTGTTGCCTCTATTTATTTCAGCTAGAAAAGCACTCCAATATAGTCACCAGATTTTGCTCACCCCTTCCCCATATTAGAAAGATTCATATATTTCTCAGCTGGCACACAGTGCACAATTTCTGCCTAATGCACATTTTCCATGCATTGTCCAGTGTCACTTGCAACATTCCAAGTGAAGAATACTCTTCCTCTGAAACTGTGATCGTTCTGTAACATAATAGACCCAGCAGTAGGATTCTTTCCC
This sequence comes from Strix uralensis, assembly GCF_047716275.1. Classification (NCBI taxonomy): domain Eukaryota; kingdom Metazoa; phylum Chordata; class Aves; order Strigiformes; family Strigidae; genus Strix; species Strix uralensis. The sequence goes on along the minus strand of NC_133972.1, from coordinate 125,549,043 downwards.
TTGTATCTAATCTGTTTTTTTATTTTCCTCAGTTCCACCCCAATTTCTTCCAAGAATACTATTATTTGACTAAATATTTCTTTAACTGCTTTGACGTTCAGACTCTTGAAATATTAGCAGACTAGTGACATGTATCTTATCTGACATTAGTCAGCTTCAACAGTGTTTGTTCTTTCATCTTTACAAACCAGTCTCCATTTTTTGATAATTACTGCTACCTGTTTTTAAATTCTCCCCAGTTAGTCTCTGGCTTTCTATGTACTGAGCTGCAGTTACTATAATATTCTAACTACCATCACATCTGAACTACAGAGGAACTATAATCTTTTTGGTTTATGATATGACTCCTCAGTGAGAACAGCCAAAATCATACTGGCTTCTTCTGCAGCTTTATCTCTTTGCCAGCTCTTACATAATTTTTTGCACTTCAATATATACCCATCCCAGGATGGATGCATAGCTAGTTAATGTCTGAATATGGGTCTTCTCTCCTTGTTTCAAATACTTTAAGCTCCTAAACAGGTATACTGAAAAAAAGAAAAAAAAAAAAAAAAAAGACATATCATATGTGAAGAAGAGATTGTGAGATAGAACGAATTTCTCAGCATTTTTTTCTTCCTAACCACCCATCCATCCCTAGTGCACACCCACCTGAAATCAACCAACAGCCCCTCTCTCAGAGTTTCTCTCTGCCAACTCTAACAACTGCCAAGTTGTCAAATGATGCTGCTATTGTGTCCCCATAGCAACAAGCTTTCTGGCCTGAGTGACAGTATTTCCATATTGTCAACTGGAAAATGTCCCAAATAACTCTAGGAGCACCTGGAGTTTTCTTGCAATGCAAATATCTTTTTCTTTTCCCCTCCCAATTCTTCATATATTAAAGGGAAGTTATTTATACTCATTGCAACGGATGGTATGATGACAGCTGAGCATTTGAAATTTGCTTTAAAATTCTATAAATCTGTCCTTTCAGTGAATTTTATGTTCCTTTTGAAACAGCTGTGAATTTTAATGCCATCTTTAAAATAAATTTTAAAAAAATACCAGTAAGTAACATATCAAGATCTTGATAACTGAACAGAGAAAATATGTAATGTATTATGTTACACATTCTTCATGCTCTTAAAGTTGATGAGAAATATAAGAGAAATGCAAAAGAACTGATGAAAATGTTTTCCTCGAGGAGGAACAGATTTCTAACCTATGTATATCTAATGTTACTCTATTGTACGCTATTACTAATCTTCCAGAGTAACAGTGATTGGATCATACAGACTGATTATGCAAATATTAAAAGGGGAGATAGGTGAGAAATAAAAGCAAAATAAATCCCACCAGTCTCAGTGAATTGGCTGAAATTTACACCCCTGAAAATCTGGCATTTATGTCACCCACCTCCAATTTTAACAGTATTTTCCAGTTAGATTATTTAATCTCATTGAATCTTGAAGATGACTTCCAGTCCATTTATCATGGCCACCTAAGCTCATAACTGAAAGAATAACTGGGTGCTCTTGAAGCATGTGGAAACTACCTTTATCAACATCATTACAATGTTCAGATAATGTCACTCCAAGTTAGCATGTGGCTAAAAGGGTACAGAATCTAGTTTATTGTCTTTTGGACAAGATGTAAGTTAGACAGTGATGTAAGAGACAGTGATATTTAAGTGAATGGTGAAGTCAGCCCCGGCATCCTTGCCAAATGTAGTTTTTGTGCTTAGTTCTATTACCCAGGTTACCAACACAGTTTCAACAAGACACGTTTTTTTTCTTCTGAGCTGGACAGTAATACTACCATATCCTTTTATATGGCTGCTATACTTCATATCAAGCTTTCAATAATGAGTGAGTGACAGCTCACTCTATTAATTACATATTGCTAATTTTGTAGGCTTAAGACTGTTATGGTGCTTAATTAGCAAATGTTTGCAATGTTCCTTAAGAGGCTTTACTGAATAAAAGATTGAATGTCCAAAATATATCAATGCAAATAACCCAAATTCACAAACTGGAAGCCTATTCTGAAAATTAAGACCTCATATATGCAGTTTAGCTATAGGCATATAATAAGGACAGAAGTAAAAATATTTAATAATTTGATGTAAACAATGAATCATTTATTAAATAATCAGCATATTTTTCATCTGAGAATAATGGAGGAAAGGATGAAATAAACTGTATTTCAAGTAAAAAGATCAACTTGCTTCCAAATATTAAAAATATAATAATTTTATGGGGCAGTCTTGTAGACTCTAAATAAAAATACTAAAATACATTTCATACACACATTATGTCCTCGCTGTTCCAGCTAGTTATGTCTATATTACAGAGAATTATTTCACTGTAAGGGGAAAGCTTTATCTGAGGGCTGCAAAAGCATTGGATCAGGGAAATCATTGGGTTCCACAGATGAGACACTCCTTTGAGCATTGTTCTTGTCTGGGTAAGTACAAAATACAATTAGCAGCAAAACACCTGAGGTGGGCAGATTATAACCACAAGTTCAGGGCAAAACTTGTCTGCATGACAGCAAAAGGCGTGAGGGTTGTGGGTATGGGACAAGCTGGCAGATTGGACAAGGTCTAGAGACTGAGCACAGGAGCAAAACACTGGGAGGCAGAACCTGAGGGCAACATGGGCCATCCCCTGTCCCCACAGGTAAGCGTGTCCTCACTCTCACACTAGTCCACAGCAACAGAATGTGAACCATCAAAGATTCACAACCCCCTATCCCAATGTAAATAGTGAAGAGGGCCAAAACCTGCAAAACCTCTGTTTACCAGAGAAAGAATGAAGGAGGAAAGAATGTCAAATATTTTACAGCATTAAACAAATATTCCACAGCATTCCCTGCAAAGATCTCATGCCTGGACTTTGTTGTTACTGCTCCACAACTGTTCTTTTCCTTACTCATCTTTGTGTTTAGAATGCTATCATTTTTAAATTCATGAAAGTAATTTCTTCAAACAGCAGATGGGCTACTGCTGTACATAATACTGTGATTTCTGACCTGACTCCTCTAATACTCTTTTTCTATATGACTGGGCTCAGATCAGCTCATCCCACTGCCTGCTGAGTGGTTGCTGCATTTAAGCTACACAAGAGTTACTATACTTGAGTGTAGTATAGCAAATGAGTGCACCAGAATCCCGCTGAGGCAGCATGTAGCCTGCAGGTACTAATGGTTCATCAGGAAGACCTTAAAGCCTATTTAATGCCAAAGACTAAAGATCTTTATACCTCTTTCTGCCATTTTGCAATTCATTACAGATTGAAGTCAGAGAATGAAGGATTTTTTCCTCATGCAGCAAATTAAAAATGAACAACTGGGTATCATGTGTTTCTTTATAATACAATATGATTCATGCCTCATCCTTCATGCAAGCCAATAGTTCTCTGATTTAGAGCCTGGATAGCTATAAGCCATCACTACAAAGTAATCTGCTACACAAGAATTTATAGGATAAATCCCTTAAGTAAGGGTTCGTAGCTATTCAGCCCAAACATCCTACATCTATCTATTTAATCTGGCTAATTTATTTATCTCTATATTTATAAAGCTTCCAGTCACTGGTAGCCAGATGCCACAAGTGTAAATGTAACTTATTGACAAATTAGTTTTGTTGCTGCGGCCCTGACAGATACAGTTCTGTCATTAAGGAAATGTGTGTCTTAAGAAAAGTTATCGCTGTCTTGACATATTTTATAAGATTTTATGTTCATTCACATTATGACTCATTATAGTCTTTTTATTTGGACTGGTATATTTATCTTTACAAGTAATAGCCGGGGGGGAGGGGAATGCAGGGCAGGGTAGTGGAAGGGTAGGACAGCTGGAGTCCCAGATCGTTGCCTGAGCAGCAGTGTCTCTCCTATCACACAAGGTACACCTTCAGATGATACACTTGCTAGAGGTGTTATGTAAGTAATCAAAAGGTTAATTTGGGAAACATCAGTGTGTTTTCATTTCCTTGTTCCCTATTATTCATAGTAACTGTGTAAAACACTTCCAAATTGTGAATATTTTCTCTGGAACTATACTTCTCATTATTTGCCAGAAATGATTATGCTCATTATGTATCTAGGCTGATACAGAGACAGCTGAAAATGACATTCATAGAAATGAAATATCCACATTTAAGATCAGACATAAGAGAGCTGTTGTTTCAAGAGGACAATTCCTGCTGCTGTTCCTAACAGTGAAGGTCCTGCTGTGCTGCTTTTGTTTCTGCTATGATGGGACAAGTTCTTGCCTGCAGGCGAGACTGAACTTCCAAAATGATCGTGTTATTCTCGGTGTCTAGTGAGCAATGCAGAAAGCATGGGGTTTTGATTTGAGGATGCAGGAGAGCTATAAGGATTTAATGTCTGGAATGAATCACACTGCTAGAGTTCACTCTGCCACTGGTCAGTCATCCTTTCTGCACTCACATATCGTTACAAATCATTGCATGCTGCTATATTAAAGGAATATTTCTGCATTTGTTGTGTCAATGAAAATTTTATAATGTCAGGGTTTGTCTTGTTTTTATTGTTTCAGTAAACAAAATACATGTGGAATTGTAGGAAATGAATTCTCGGCCAGACCATAGAGCTTCAAACTTGAGCTGACACATTGTGGTGCAGTATATGTAGTACAAACACCCTCCATTTTCTGACAGAAACTAGGGCAGCTAACAGTGCCCTCCGGAGCAGTGTGATTCCCACAGTTTAAAGCTGCCTCTTCCATGCCTCTTACCAAAAGCTTCAGAACAGCCAGTCCCTATATTCTATCCCCCAGTCGTGACTCATTTATTTTATATTTTGAAGTAGAAAAGAAACTGATTGCTAAATAACACCATGTAGAAGATAAATGGAGATTTTTACTGTTTTATCTATGGGTGGTAATGGCACTTTTCCTAGGAGTAACAGCATCACTCCCAATGGCACTTAATGGCTAAATCTGTGATATTATGCTATAGAGACTCACTCATATCTTTGTAGATGACTGCCATTGTTCTGGAGTACCTTTAAGATAACAATGTAAGGGCACATCCTTGTTCAGACTTCTGCTATGAAGCAATCACAGTTCAGGCCCTTCATTGTCCAGTGCATACAACCCAATTTTACATCAGATGTTTACATTTGTTTCATTCTTCTGAGAAACTACAGATATTTGACATTTAACTCCTATTTTTCTTTAACTGTTTGATTTTTGTTTTTCACCTCACACACTGTGCACTAAAGCATGTGTTTAGTCAACCTGAAAAAATGCAAAATGGTAACATAGAGCCAGGCAAGTAATGTTTTGATTGCCAGAAATCATTTAAAATAAAACCCAAGGGAAAGCTGTGCATGGTGCTCTGTGATGCACAGAGGTGCCAGGGTCAGTCTGATACCCCCAACAAATCAAGAGTGGATTAGGGCTCCTGCAACTCATGGTAGCAAATGACACTTGCCAAGAGTTATTCTAGGTGGAGCCATTAGGACACAGCAATGTTGCGGAAAATGCATTGCTGCTGAGCATTCACTGTGCCAGCAAAAACAGTATTTACTCACATAAATCCAGACCATGTTGTATTTGTCTGTACAGATCTGGCGAGCATCTTTTCCTATTTTCTATTTCCAGTATGATGAAAAAATGCTGGTTTAGGACTGAGCATGTGTCCCTAAGTATTTCTTCAAAATCAATGCCCATATTAGTCAGTACACATGCTACATTTCACTCAGCTGTGTGTGCACTCAGTACTTTTTTTTTTTCCCTGTGTCACCATGACCTTTCATAGATAGTTTTGCTTTTCCATGCTTCTTAATAAGCAAATAAAGCAAAAGCAAACCGAAATATGATCGTTTTCATCTGATCTCTTTTCTGGTTCCTGCACCTAACAATGCAACCTCTATTTCTCTCTGTTCTCTGGCTCATTCCTTTCCGAGCACACCTGACACACATAAGGTTTAATAATTTACAGGTAGAAGGCCTAGTTTGCCAGGCTAGGGACATATTCCAATTTCTTTCCACAACTCTAATGAGACAAAGCAGTCAGAAGCTTATTGCTACCGCCACATAAAATGAGATTTATGTATGTTTTTTATCAGAAAGTGGTGCAAGGGAGTTTGAGTGTTCCACTGAATTTCTCCATTCATCTGCCAGAGTAAAGTTTCCCTACCTGCTAATGGAAGAAACACTATTATGAGCATTAAATATTTTTTCCTAATTAAAGAAACTAGATAAGATTGACCCAGTCTAAAACACACCCCAAACTACTGGCCTTATATCCAGTGATTATGATTCCCAGAAGACAGCACCTGTAGAGAGAGATCTTTGTGTGCTATAGCTCACTCCTGGTTGACACATTAAGGAGGGGTGGTATGGAGTCAGTGATCCTCTAAATGTTTTGCTGCTGCTAGCAGAGCTCCCGAGAGTTCTCCACAGCTGGCAAAGGTTATTCTAAACTCTCTGAAAATGACAACAGGGTATACTGTGTATCCCCTCTTTTCCCAACAAATGAGGAGATGTCCATTGACTCTTGTTTATTTGCTTTTCTCTGTTTCTGATGTGAATTATTCATTGTTTCTGTTTAAACAGTCTGGGTTTTTTGGATCATTTGAAGGTAACAGCATCAGCATTACAATTTCAGAAGATATAGCACAAAGGCAAAAACCACTCACATTATATATGGTGGCAGCACATCTAGCTCTAGAAATGGCCATATCTGAGATATTATATTCTGAACCAGATGGTGCTGTCAGGCAGTGCAGAATGACAACTTTTAGATGATGCAGAAATGGTAATGTGCCCAAGCAGCAAAGGAACTCTATCTCCACTTGCTGTAATTTTCTTAACTTCAGTTACAGATGGCACAGCAAGGATCATCTCAGGAGGAAAAGTAAGACTTCCTCATGGCTGATTTTAACTTAAAAAAATCTGTCAGAACATTTATAAATTAGGCAGGCAGGCCCTTGTTCCTAGTGACTGCTTATGACTCCCTCATTGTCGAAGGAATAGGAAATAATAGAAGGAGTTGGAATTTTATTTTTTTTCATCTGAAAAGCTACATAATAGTATCAGTTCCAATTAAGCAACATTTCTAATGAAAAATATATATTAAAATATGATCTGTTGTTTTCTTCTTCAAAAACTGGTTCCAATTTTCAGGTCAAAATATTTTAGAGCTCAAAGCATAACTTAGGGTAGAAACAGTAAAATATTTCTAAGAAATCAAATTGAAACAGGTTGAAATTGTCAAAACAAAATTATATCATTGATCCAAACTATCACATATTACAACACAGAATTTTCATTTCATGGACATTTCTTGAAGACAGACTTTTCATCATATTTCTCTGTCCACAATTGCTACTCATCTTGAAAATATTCATAGGTAAGCAAAGCAGTGCTAATTCAAATATAGATTTTACAGGCAGTAGACCAATCATCCAAAATGCAGACTTTCCTTCCCAAATATCTAATGATTATATTCTGCATTCGCCCCATCTAGCACTGTAACACTACTAGATGACCAGACTTATATAAAAATGAGGCACAGTTTTTATCTTCTCTTAAACTTAAAATAACTTGGCTTGAAACTACAGAGGCCACATGCTAAACTATCTTCTTTCATCCAAACTAATGAAAATTAGCACATCAGTCCATAAAGTGCACACCAAGACCATGTTTTATGCAGCCAAAAAGAGTAACAATTCCCAGGGTGTTTATTTTAATTGTGGTAGCTAAACTCAAGGAAAATGAATCGCATTTGAGAGAATCAGCACCTCTGTGTGTAAAATTAACCACTGAATTGATAATGAGGGAAAAAAATTTTAAAACAATAAAACTCCTACTTAATGCAATATACTATTTCTTTTCCTGTAGAAATGTATTAGAAACATACAAATAAATAAAAAAAAAAAAAAAAAAAAAGTGGCTTAATTTTGCTGATCTCAGTCTACTGAAATCATGATGAAATTATCTGAGTGACAAATGTCTGATGTCAGATAGGTGGAACTTTTATCTCCAAGGGCAAAACATAAACAAGGGATTATTTTACAAATTTATGACTAAAATTTGGTCTTTAATCATTTAATGGAGATGCAGGGGACAGCCAGAGGAAGGAAAATATTTTTACCTCTTGCAGTCAGCTCAACTCTGCCATGTTTCTCTTGATCTGTATGGCACATATGTCTTTTCAAAAAGTTTACAAATCTACTTTTGAGTGGAATGGTTAGGAGGGAGGATCACAAATGGATCTTAGCAAATGTATGGGTGCGGAGAAAATCAGCATGGTCTAGCAGAATTAACACAGAAGCAGCAGTGAGGAATTCTGGAACAGTGATCTCAAATCAACCTGGTATCACCTGTCACCTCCCCGTTCTGCAAAATGTAGCAAGGGAATGAAGATAATTGTCTTCCAAGGGGTGCATTTATTACAACTAACTGTTTCATGAAAACAGAGATTTTAAATTACATAAAGTATAGTAGTATTCCATATAATTTCCAAATGCTTTATTATTGGAAACATCTTTAGGCCTAAATTTGCTCAGCTCCACAAGGAAAAGAATTTTATGGAACTCATGGTCTCTTCTCCTGAGGCATTATACTTTTGCAGAATTAGAATAGATAGGAGTACTGCTTTCTGTTCCAGAGTGAAAACACATTCATAAGCTTTTTTTGTAAGATTTCTTTCAAAGGCTCATCTACATTCATCTAGCTCTAGCAAAAATATGGCATCCACCAACAGCTAGTTTTTGCTTGCTTGTTTGTTTTTTCCCCACTGGCTTTCCAAATGTTATAAGCAAAGCCAGTAAAAACAAGTTTACATTGGCATAACTACGTCTTATAATGGTTCTGCTAGTGTAGTGATGCCAACCTGGGGAAGAGACTTTTCACAATACTAGTAGGCAATGTTGAGAAAATTAAGACAAGCCACATTTTTAACTGGGGAATATAAATATCTTGAATTTGTTTTTTATTTGTTTTACCACGTTAACAAAATGTATAATTCATCATGCAATCTACAATGCACACAGCATGGGCAACAAACAGGAGGACCTGGAAGCCACTGCGTAGCAGGAAAGCTATGACGTGGTTGCCGTCACAAAAACGTGGTGGGATGACTTGCACAACTGGAGTTCTGCAATGGATGGCTAGAAACTCTTCAGAAGTGATAGACGAGGAAGGAGAGGTGGTGGGGTTCCCTGTATTTTAGGGAGTGTTTGGACTGTCTAGAGCTTGATGATAGTGATGATGGGGTTGAGTGTTTGTGGGTAAGAAACAGGAGGAAGGTCAACAAGCAGATATCGTGGTGGAGGTCTGTTATAGACCACCCAACCAGGATGAAGAGGCAGATGAAATATTCGATAAACAGATGGAAGAAGTCTCACAATCCCTAGCCCTTGTTCTCATGGGGGACTTCAACTTACCAGATGTCTGCTGGAAATACAATGCATCAGAGAGGAAACAGTCTAGGAGGTTTCTGGAGTGTGTGGAAGATAACTTCCTGACACAGCTGGTGAGAGAGCCAATTAATGAAAGGAGGCTCGTTGGACCTCTTTTTTGTGAACAGAGAAGAACTTGGGAGTGATGTGATGGTTGGAGGCCATCTTGGGCACAAATATCATGAAAGGATTGAGTTTTCGACTCTTGGAGAAGTAAGGAGGGGGGTCAGCAGAACTTCTACCTTGGAATTACAGAGGGCAGAGTTTCGCCTGTTTAGGAGACTGGTTGACAGACTCCCTTGGGAAGTAGTCCTGAAGGACAAAGGAGTCCAGGAAAGATGGACATTCTTCAAGAATGAAATCTTAAAGTTTCAGGAGCAGGCCATCCCCATGTACCAAAAGATGAGCCAGCAGGAAAGAAGACCAGTGTGGCTGAACAGAATGTTTTGGCTGGAACTCAGGAAAAAAAGGAGAGTTATGACCTTTGGAAGAAGGAGCAGGCAACTCAGGAGGACCACAAGGATGTCATGAGTTTATGCAGGGAGAAAATTAGAAGGGCCAAAGACAGCTAGAACTTAATCTGGTTACTGCCATAAAAGACAGTAAAAAATCTTTCTATAAATACATTAGCAACAAAAGGAGAGTTAAGGAGAATCTCAATCCTTTACTGGATGTAGGGGGAAACAGTGACAAAGATGAGGAAAAAGCTGAGGTACTTAATGTCTTCTTTGCCTCAGTCTTTAACAGTAAGACCAGTTCTTGTCTTATCCAGCTCTCTGAGCTAGAAGACAGGAATGGGGAGCAGAATGAAGCCCCCATAATCCAAGGGAAAATGGTTAGCAGCCTGCTACACCATGTAGACACACACACAAGTCTATGGTGCCGGATGGGATCCACCCAAGGGTACTGAGGCAGCTGGCAGAAGTGCTCACCAAGCCACTTTCAATCATTTATCAGCAGTCCTGGCTAACCAGGGAGGTCCCAGTTGACCGGAAGTTAGTAAATGTGACACCCATCTACAAGAAGGGCTGGAAGGAAGATCTGGGGAACTACAGGCCTGTGAGTCTGACCTCGGTGCCAGGGAAGGTTATGGAGCAGACCGTTTTGAGTGCAATCATGTGGCACGTACAGGACAACCAGGTGATCAGGCACAGTCAACATGGGCTTATGAAAGTCAGGTCCTGCTTGACTAACCTGATCTCCTTCTGTGACAAGGTGACCTGCTTAGTGGCTTAGGGAAAGGCTGTGGATGTTGTCTACCTAGACTTTAGTAAAGCCTTTGACACCATGTCCCACAACATTCTCCTGGAGAAACTGGCTGCTCGTGGCTTCACGGGTATACTTTTTGCTGGGTGAAAAACTGGCTGGATGGCTTGGCCCAAAGAGTTGTGGTGAATGGAATTCAATCCAGTTGGCGGCCAGTCACAAGCGGTGTTCCCCAGGGCTCAGTATTGGGGCCAGTTCTGTTTAATATCTTTATCAGTGATCTGGAAGAGGGAATTGAGTGCATCCTCTAGGTTTGCAGACAACACCAAGTTGGGCAAGAGTGTTGATCTGCTTGAGGGTAGGAAGGTTCTACAGAGGGATCTGGACAGGCTACATTGATGGGCCATGGCCAGTTTTATGAGGTTCAACAAGGTTAAGTGATGGGTCCTGCACTTGGGTCACAACAACCCCATGCAACACTACAGGCTTGGTAAAGAGTGGATGGAAAGCTTCCTGGTGGAAAAGAACCTGGGGGTGTTGCTCAACAGCTGGCTGAATATGAGCCGGCAGTATGCCCAGGTGGCCAAGGTAGCCAAAAGCATCCTGGCTTATATCAGAAATAGCATGGCCAGCCCGGACTAAGGAAGCGATCGTCCCCCTGTACTTGTCACTGGTGAGGCCGCACCTCGAATACTGTGTTCAGTTTTGGGCCCCTCACTACTACAAAGATACTGAAGTGCTGGAGTGTGTCCAAACAAGGGTAACGAAGCTGACGAAGGATGTAGAGAACAAATCTTATGAGGAGTAGCTGAGGGAACTGAGGTTGTTTAGTCTGGAGAAAAAGATGCTCAGAGGAGACATTATCGCTCTCTACAACTGCCTGAAAGGAGGTTGTAGCAAGGTGGGTGTCAGTCTCCTCTCCCAAGTAACAAGTGATAGGACAAGAAGAAATGGCCTCAAGTTGTGCCAGGGGAGTTTTAGATTGGCTATTAGGAAAAATTTTTTCACCGAAAGTGTTGTCAAGTGTTGAAACAGGCTGCGCAGGGAAGTGGTTGAGTCACCATCCCTGGAGGTATTTAAAAGACATGTAGATGTGGTGATTAGAGACATGGTTTAGTGGTAAACTTGGCATGCTTGGTTAATGGTTGGACTTGATGATCTTGAAGGTCTTTTCCAACCTAAACAATTCTATGATTCTTAGTATATAAAAGCAGACATAGCAATGGTTTTGAGACAACTATATCTGAGGTGTTCCAGGATCGATATATAATGAATTTTTTTTTACATACAGTGTACTGTATGAGGGATAAGAGTTAATCTATAAATCAGCAAAAACTTGTGACTGTTGCATTTGTCATAGTTGGAGATATTTGCAAAAAGACATCTTAATCAAGTCAGGATCAGTGATTTGTAAGCTTACCATTCTAGACAGTTCTCAAAAGTAAGCATAAGAATCCAGCCTCTGAACTCCTTGGCCCTCATGGTTTTCTCTAAAGCCCAAACAGGATTTTTAAAAGCAGTTGCAGACTCCTGATACTGTTCTGACAGCAGATGAATGCAGACAGACTCCACTGATGTGTCCTCTGTTGTTTTACCTGTGAGTTACTGTATCTCCAAGAGCTTCAGATCCAGTCTGGAGGTTTGGAACCAATCCATATAGCCCCCATGAAGCTGAAGGTAGATTCAAAGACTGCATCCCTGGAAAGTCTACTTTGAGATATACATTTTGCACTTGGTATTAGAGCATTGTAGGGAAAGGTACTGCCTTGTAATGAAAAAAAGGGACTAATTAACAAGTGTAAACTCACTGCTTATCAGAAAATAGTTTCAAAGCTCTGTAAATTATTTACTTCTAGGCATTTTCTCTTACTAGCTTGTTCTTTTTTCCTTCGTTTCTTTTTTCCCCTTGAGGTTTTGGGATGTTTTTTTCCCTTTTTGGTAGAAATAACTTTTCGTTCACATACAACATGGAATGTGTTTTTCCTTCAACCTTTTGACATCACACCTTTTCCCACCTCCTCAACATCACTGTATCAAGTAAAATCTGAATTGTCAAATATAGAATCAATCCTCTTTTTTAAGCACTTCTTCCAGGTTCTGATCTTTCTGCAAAGACTCAGGTCCCTCTTCAATAAATTAGTCCTCAGCTACATAACTCTATCGATGACTTCATGTCACAACATTTTCACCCAAACAGGGTTGCCCCAAAAGATCTCAACAGATCAAAATTCACCATCACTCATCTTATAATGGTGAAGCTTTATGAAGTTTTATCTCTGAGGGTCACTAAGTTTGCCCAAACCAAAGTTTATGTTCACAGTTTACAAGAGCAGGAGTGACATGGCCACTGATAAGTACCAGCAGCATTATTAGCTTGTGCAGACATCCTGTTCAATCCAATTTTAGGCTCTGCAGACCTGCCCATAACTGCAGATCATGAAAGGTCAGCTCTGTCATTTGTGATCACCACACAAAAAAACAGAGCAGTATCTCTGTTCCCATTTTGCTGGATAGTGTGGCTTTATCCTCTTGCTCTTTCTCCTGGAGCACAAGGGCAATCTTCATTAGAGTCACCCAGAAAGCCAAGATAGATAAATTGGTTGTATGGGAGTTGTGCCTCCTCCCCTGCCCTGCACATTCACCTTTTCCACAAGGTCATATTCAGAGGGTGAGGAAAGGAACTGGCCTGAGCCCAGAAACACTAGTGATACATTTCATCATTCCTATTTGGTGTGGTCAAAATCTACATCGGTTGCATCAATCACCAATGAGCAAGAATCACTCATTTTGCATTATGGCCTGTGGCCACAGAAGCTGTGGGACAGTTTCTTGTGATGTTCCAGGCCTCTTGGGGTCTTTCCTCAGCTTCTTGAAGCACCTACTACTGATAGCTGAAGTCCAGGTTTGAACAGGCATCCTTGGGCAAGCACACCATGCCACATCTAACTCTTGTGTCACAGAGCACTTGGTTTTGCTTAAGACTTCTTAATTGAACCATCTCTACTGTGAGGCCCTAGTTGGGGTTAGCACTCTAAATGGCTCTTACTAAAGTAGATGCAAGGACTTGCAGAAACAGAAATTTCCTCCGAGTTCCTCACTCCACTCCTCACTTCTCAGACACCTACACATTTTTCTAAAAATGCTTATTACCACCTTATTTGTCCTGTCTTTCTTCAACCTGTAGGCAGAGAGCACCAAGCAGGTATGACTGCATTTAGATTTGCCTGACATCTGGCATCAGTGCGGACTCTCCCCCTATATCTTTTTCTTTGATTTTATCCCCTAAAGTTCTGCTGTTGTTTTAATTCTTCTCTGTATTTTTTACTCATTTCTGATCTCTTTATTTTATTACTAACATTTTCCTTTCCCATTTGGATTGCCTTGTAAAAATAGAACATCAAGAGAAAATATCTCAGAATGGATAGTTTATTGTGCTAAACCTACAGCCTTATCTACTTGCATGTTATCATTACCATTGTTACTATGTTTGGATAGGACATAATTTCTTTCATCATTTAAAATTCTCAGGAGCACTTTGGAGAGCTACATTACCAGTGCAGGCTTGCGTAGTAGAAATAGAAAGGAAACACTGTTTATGGGTTACATTGTGGTTTTGACCACAGCCCAGAGAAAAAAGCAGTACAAAGCTGCACCATCCTGTGGAGGAAACTGGAGGCAATCTGGACTGGACATCAAGCTTTCTTGGAAGTATAGTTTGTCATGTCCCTTCAAATGTCCTGGCACATTCATTCTAGCTGTCTGTGGTCTGAGGAGAAATCTGAGACCTCCTTTCCACTCTGCTTCAAGTTGTTGTCCAAAGGAAACATCACCAAAACTGCCCATAAGCTTTGGCAAGAATCCTAAGAGCCTTCATGTAGGGAAAATATAGGTCATTTTAATGTCCAGCTGCCAGGAGGTGAGTCAGTGTAGAAGAGACCCTCATCCTTCCTCATGTCTAGTTGCCTTTAAGAGTGCCCTACAAGCTTTTGGGAACCTTCAATAGTAGTCAGACATCAGATCAGCTCAGCAGTGTATAAAGCTGAACTCTGAGCATCTCTTCTCCCAACATCCAGGAAAGGTATGATTACAACTGTGACCTAAGGATTTTCACTTGGCTTTTTCATCTCTGAGGCCTTGTCTTGTATGCAGCTCTGTGACCTTCATATGATCGCAAGCAATGGTGTCTTTCCCTTGTGACCTGGGGTCTCCTCAGCATCGACAAGGGCTGCCCCTTATGAGTAATGCTGTGTTTGCAGAAAGCTGAGGCTTAAGAACTTGCTCTTCCACACTTGCAGCACCTTGCTGTGACTATAAACACGTAGCATGTTTCAGACCATAATGCGCAGGGATGTGCATCCTGCTTATTGAGCTGAAAATCCTTCCTAGTTTATAAAAGACAGAGCAACAAACAGGAACAGTTGAGCCGAAGTCTATATATAATGGATCTAAGAGATATCCTTCTGTCATGCTGAGACTTGATTACAGCCTAAGTGCTGTCAGAAGGGCCATATGTTCCATTCACAGCATGGCTTAGCCCTCTGCGGGCTCAGCGGGAGTGGGCTGAGGCTTGGCAATTTGTCCAAGGCACGTCATGAATTGACTAGGATAAAGAGATTAGGGCCCTGATCCTCGGTACCTTCCACCTCATGAAGCAACTCATGTGAGCACAGAGTGGATGTGAATTGATACTGCTTGGCCTTGATAGAGGTTTAACACCACTTTGGGCTCATTTCAAAAAGGTGAAAATGACTGTAGAAGCTGCAGATAATCACTGACCCTAATTCCTACCCTACATTTCCTTTGTGCTTGTGTGTTTCTTCAGTGATTTGACTGTTTCTAACAGCCCTGTTTGAAACAAAAATGGAGAGAAGAAGGACAAAGGTGACAGCCTCTACTGTGTTACTTCACAGCATTCAAATCTGCCTTCAAAACCCAGGCACCTGATCCTTGCCTGGTCATTAAAATCAAGAAGTGACAGGAAAAGATAATGGTTGCTTACAAACAAAATAGTATTAATGAAATAACTTAACTCACAACAAAAAATGTGGGCTAGAAAACTAATGCACTCTCCCTCTGCTGGTCTCCTAACCTTATTTACTACTCCTTCATCCCACTCTCAATCTCCTTCTGTAATGGCATTTTCTTCAGCACCTTAGAAAATGGCTTGTAGGCTCATAAGTCAGTGGTGCAGCAATATTTCATGCACGACTTCTGGAATAAGGATCATGCCCAGATCCCCGCTAATTTTCATGCAAATTAGCAACTCTGTTTAGAAAGGTCAGAACTGCCAAATGGTAACAAAAATGCAACAGTAGGCAAGCTTAATGGAGTTAAGGGTTTGCTCATGAATAGTTTTCACAGAGCACTGTAGAAAATAACCCCATCTCTGTCACAAAGAGCACAACATTATGATTTGAAACATTATTTCTATGAGTCAGATGAGAAGTGGATAATGTACTAATGTACTTGCATCTAAAAGAGAGGGGGAATGAAACGTCAATCTCCCCTTGATTTTTCCTCTCAAAGAAATTGAACATAAGCATGGTCCCCTGAATCACAGGTATGAATCAGAGCTTCACAGATTTTTTGTAGTAATTGGCGCCACACTCATACCTTCAAAAGGGCTCTGCAATTAATGCAGACAGGACAAAAGGAAGAAAGTTGATATGGTATTATAACATTAAGCTCCATCTGTAATAAAGGGCTAACTTAGTGCTAGCAGGTATAAAATTCTGTCTTTTTTCATATGAGAGAACATTCAGTCTGTGATTTCTTTTACACTGGACAGAGTCTGGTATTACAACTGTACTGGAGTTTTCTGAATATATTTTTTTGTTTGTTTAGAGAAGGACAAAACCAAAATAAATTCTCTTTTGTTTTGACTCGAAATGTGTAACTCATCTATCCAGGTTTGTAACATTAAGAAAATTATGGCAATATTTTTTTTAAAAAATTGTCACTTAAGATATTTTAAACAGTTAGCTTTTCAAAAACAAACCCAGTATTTTTTCCATTTTGGCTGAAATGACCCAGTTTTGTTCCCTGAAGTTGTCATTTTCAATTAATAGGATGCCTAAATGCACTAGCTGTCCATACAAACCTTTCAGTTTATATGAACAACAGAAAAAGAGAAGCATGAAGAAAATCTGCTTTTGTAAAGTGGTTGGGATAGTCTGGAGATGACTGATTATAGACCGTGCTCCACATGATCTGAAGCAGTTGAGGATTTAACTTTCAGTTCTGACTAGGCAAAGGCACAGGACTATTGATAGCCTTCTGCTTCCTGGACCCTTACCTTAATCTTTTTGTTTTGCTTTGCTGTCTAAAAACACTCTAAAACATTTGTTTTAGTGCAGCTTTGCAATTAGAAAGTACCTGCAATGAAAAATTCCTGAAGTCCAGGGAAGCATCTGTAAAGCAGGAGAGGGAGCCATGGGTTCAGAGGAGGTGGTGGGCTTCTTTTGTTTTGCATGGTGGGATAGTGAAGGTTTGTATCCTGCAAGACCAGCTTCACGGCATGGTTCATTCCACTGGATTTAGTGCTGGCAGGACTGGAACTTCAGTGCTTAGCAGAGTGAAAAGCACCATTACAGTGTGCCATGCCTTGGATGATTTGCCTTTTTAGCTGCTCAAAACCTCTCTGAAGTAGAAATGAAATGGCAAAAAATTTATACCCTTTTCAATGCACTTAGACTGGACTTCCATTCTTTTTCAGCTGCACAAATTTCTCTGTGTTGTGTGCAGCAAGACATACCAATCTCTGACAACCCATTTGCTAACAATTCACAAACAGAATGGAAATTCAACACATACAAGCCTACGTACTCTAATTTGTTCACCTCTTACATTAACTATTTGAATACTCTCCTTCCCACTGACTGCTCCGTTATGCCCCGTGGTAGTTCAGCTGCTCCCTTCCACTCCCTGTGGGAGCTCTGCAGTATATTTGGAATAAACCCTTTGGCCTTTAATTTCCTCCATTGCTGCCCCCTGCTAGTACGCTTCAGTGATTTTCAAAGGTGATCTGGGAAGGAGCTACTTTGGAGTCTGATTTCATTTTTATTTAGTGTGCAGAAATGACAAGCAAGTTACAACAGTGCGCCTCTGCTTTGGAAAAAAGCCAGGTTCAAAGACCATGGAGGCTTTTATAAAGCTCCATTACCAGAATAGGTTTCAATCCTACACCATTCAAGCCCATTAGACATGTGCTCAAACACATTCTTTCCCCATCCCTAACACAGTATGGTACAAGGTGAGACAGATCAGGTTCAGCAGAGAGGTATTACCACTGCATTCTCAAATTAGAGTGAAATTAGTTTGGTTGATTCTTTCATTGTGCTCCCATGGAGAAAGCTTGTCCTCAGTAAATGTTTTTTAATCAAGTGCTTCTACTGAAACTTCAGAAGTACTGGAAGTAGGACTTTAAAAAGCCTGTCTTCTTTGCTAAAGTTTGATAAAGATACACATTTAAATGGAATTCACAGACAGGGAAGTAGTATCAGAATTTGGGACCCACACGTATGTTTATCTTAATAACTATTAATCTATTACTGAGCTACGAATCTATCATGAAGGGCATTGAATATTGCCTTTCATCTGCTCTTTTCCTCTTTCTAAAATAGATCTCACTCAATAACCATCCTGCTTTTGGATAAGGGGTTCAATATGCAGTGGTATCCTTTCTCTTGTCAGACATGAGGTTATTACTGAATAATGGCAATAATTAAAAGTGCTCTAACTGATGTGACTAATAAAGCACATTCACATCAATGGTGAAAGACAACTCTGAACACGTTAGGTTTGGTTTGGATAAGCAGCCAAAAGATTGATTATCCAAATGTTATCCAAAGGCTGCATGCTAAAATGGGAGCAGCAACAATTCAGATGAAAATCTTATAATAGCAGCTGCTTCGTAGTAAGTTCCTTCCTGCAGCTGGAAAAAGAACTGCTGTTGTTTATAACTGAAGGCAATATAACCACTGATCAAAGCAGGCTGATATATGATGCCTTCCCAGCACTTCTCAGAACCACAATCACTGATACTGACACTTTCTGGACATTGATAAATAGCTTTCAAAGATGTGGGGGTACTTGTAATGTTCCATTTTGACCACTGAATAGATATAAACTCCATTCTGGAATTTTATGAGAAGTATAAAATTATGTTTATATTAAGAATATATATCAAAGAATGTTCTATGTCATATTTATATTTTAATTTGTAATAAAGAATATAAATTTTTATTATTACTTATATTATCATGTATATATTACATATATACATAAATATTTATCATATTTTTGTTACATTCTACTTTAAGTGACTGAAGAAAGGTACTGACTGTTTGATATGCTATTCCACAGTCTATAACTACTATAACCATATCTATGAGACTATTTTTCCAATAGTTTAATTTGTACCTAATTATTTTTCCTAGCACATTGAGCTTTCAAAAATCCCCACAGCTCCAGGTTTCTCTTGCTTATGAGCACTGTTCTCTTCAAAAGCAAATACACTACCTTCTCATGTCCATATATATGCCAGCCCTGTTTGCTGCTTTGTCAACACAAATGGAAGCATTCCTGTCACTTCAGCCATGTTAGCCAGTTGTCTCCCAGCTAAAGTCCTCTCCTTTACACATTTGAGTAAATCTCTCCTTAAGTCCTATCTTCCCAAAAAGGTTTCCAAGACATCAGCCAATTTTCTGACAACTGAGTGAATTGTAAATAGACAACTTGTAAATAGAGAAAATAATAAAGTGGAGATGCTTATCCCTGTTTAAGACTATAGTTATTCAGCTGTGTTATTCCTCTCCCCTCATTTAGCACTGGCAATGCCCATTGTGCCCCTCTGCTTAGTGGTGCAAGCACAACCCTGATGCGAGCCCTAAGGTGTGTGGGCAGGCGTGAGAGCATGCACCTCATCAGTCAATGGAGCAGCTAAAATTCCCTTCCACTGCTCTGCCTGCGGTGCCTACTGTGCCTAATGCTTTTTGGTGTCTTCCTGTGCTTACTAACAAATATAAATATTAAGTAGCTGAAGGAAACAGTTTTGGAATAACAGGTTAAGATGCTTTAATGTAAAACGTATTCATTTTTTCCACACAAACTCAACCACACCAATTAATAGGCAAAAATCTCATCCCATGAAAAATTTCCAGGTAGAAAAAAATGAATTAAATTAACCAAATTAAATATTTACCATGCTTCATTTCCCTTGCTTTAGTCCTTGTTCAAAGGAAACTCCCAGCCATAACTCACATCCCTGTCTGACTAGAAAGCCCGGGATTTGGTCTTTAGATTTTAGACTCAAAGTATATTATTGTGCTCAGGATTAGTGAATGATGTCAGTATTGCATTATTCCAAACACATGATGGGTAATGGGGGCTGGGTAAAATCAGTTACATTCTTTTTTTTTTGGTAAAATTTCTTTGAAGAGCAAAACCCAGAGAATTCCTTAAAAATTAAAAGAAAAATAAAAAACCTCTGAAGAAATTCCTTCAATTTCCTTTAAAGAAGCCTTTCACACTGAGTGCATTAAAAAAAAACCCACAACTTAAACACATTCGTATAAAAAGCAATTTCCTTAGATAGCAACATTCTTTATTCCCCTTGCTATTATTAAAGATTCTAGTGTTTGAATAGCTTTCTCCCTCACAAATCAGCTTTTCCTTTAGCTGAGGGAAGTCATAACCCTGTGTTTATGTCATCTCATGCTGTTTCTCCAAAAATAATTGTTGTGCCACCAGTGCAGAAGAGATCATGGAGCTGATGAACTTTTAATACGTTAAACACTCACCCTGACTCTAAAAGCTATATTTTCAAATTAGATGCATCCTGGCTTCCAATTGTGCACAATGAGTATAAGATACCTACATGCCCTGAGTGCACAAACTGGAGTACATGTGCTCTTGAGTCCCTGAAGTAGACACAAACAAGGGTGTCAAATACAAAGAACTTGGTTTTGGCAGGTAAAGTAAAGCATTTCTGAGGTTTTCAGTATCTATCAACTCAGTATCTATCAAATTCTGTTGAACTGAACATGAAGTAAAGATGCAGAACATCCTAAGATTCCCACAGATGTGTATTTAGTCTCCACCTTAATGGTGTCTCTCTTTCAAAATATTTGTTTACCTTGTGAGAATGGGGTTTTTTTTACTGTAAGAATGACCAAGCACTGGAACAGGTTGCCCAAGGAAGTTGCAAAGTCTCCATCCTTAGAGATATTAAAAAGCCATCTGGACATGGTCCTGGGCAACTGGCTCTAGCTGGCCCTGCTTGAGCTTGAGGGGTTGGGCCAGATGACTTCTGGAGGTTTCTTCTAGTGCTGTCATTTGAGATCCATAGTTTACAGTCAGAAGCTGCTGTTATTTCCTATTATGTAAACTAAATGAGGCTACCAAGATAAACTACTAGTAAGAACATTTATTTTTAATAGGAAGCAAAATTAAGTAGGTAAATGATGGCATATAACTGTGTGTTTTCTTCTCTTGGAGGGTGGGCATTATTTTTACATTCTCCTTACCGTAATGACATTCTTTTTAAAACATGGAACAGTTTCTATGGTAATTTTCTAATTTTACAAAAGTGAGTGGAATAGTGTTTCAAAAATGTACAAAAAAACGTGACTTAGCTAAAATATATTGTTAACAATTTTCAGTGGGAAAAATATCTCCAAAATGAGGAAGGGACAAATTTAAGGAAAACAAGATTATTTTTTTCCCTAACAGTATCAAACCTACACTTTAATTCACCTGAAATGCTACTTATCCTTCTGACATATACTAGTCAGGTGAATCCAGAAGATAAAAGGCAAGAACTCCCCTTCTAAAGAATACCTTAGGGGCTCCAGAGTAACTGAACTCTTGACTAGGTGATGCATGGCTGAATGGGAAAACCGGTGTATATGTGATAGTTTATTAGTTAGCTTAGTGCCATATTTACCAGTAAATCTGGCTTAGGGAAAAAAATTTAACATTACTTTCAGCCCTCTAAACAACTCCCCATACTTTTCATGGCCTGCAGGGCTGCCTGGTGGCTCCCTGGTCACCCTGTTGAGAGTGAAGCGGGCAGTGTGGCATGCAGCCCTGACACAGCCCCCTGGTAAGGAGGAAGCATTGCCATCTGGGAGTTGTATGGAAGTCCTGTAGTGGAAGATGTCACCTCCACATCTTAAAGGAACATAAAAACACTTTTTTCCCTCAAAACTCTCCTTACCTTCTGGCACACAAGTAAAAATTATGGAAGAGTTGGAAGGTGGGGAAATACATATCTGAATCCCCCAGTGATATGGAGAGTCCTGACTCATCTGCTTAACGCTAAGGCGGAATGTCTTTGAGTTGGATACTGGATGCAAATGCATCCTGTAGTCAAGCCACAATTAGGGACTCATATTTAGTGCCCTTTAGATTTGATTGTATTGGCCTTCTACATTGCCACAGTACTAAACCAAAAACTAAGTATAGGCACATAGGTCCTGGATATTTTCCAAATTCGTATGGTGACACTAGAGAGATAATATGTTTATTTTTTTTATTTTCCCAGTTTACAGGTCCCTTTGGAGTCTGGATTCCATTGTTTTAACACAAAAAAGAACTGTTTTATCTTACAAATTAAAGCCACTAAGAAGGTTAATTTCAAAATTCATTAGAAAACAAATAAAGAGTTCCTACTGAATCTGAAAATTGCTATGGCCTTTCGTGTCCAGGTAAATTTGCATGACTATAGAAACTGCCCAGTTACACTACAAATATTATTAATTCAAGTGATCCAAAAAGGAATTAAATGCTCAAAACATCTGTGCAACTTAGCAAGTGTGGCTCAGAGCATACTGTGCACCACGTCATCCATTACCTCCAGCAATGAGTAACAATCTCCTCAGTTTTAAAGAGAAGCACACTACCCCCTGTTCCCCAGATTGTTTATTTTCCACATCTCTCTCTGTTAACACAGAACTGTTGGAAGTGGGGGGATCAAGATGGGGGCAAAGAAAACTGGGACATTGTCAGAGCATGAAGTGGCCCTGAAGGAGCATGGTGATTAATTAGGTGACAGGTTTGACACCAAGGATCAAATGGCAGCAGCTAGTTTACTTGTTTTGATTTCTCTTGGACAGTTTTCTCCTAAAAATTCTTTAAGAAAGGAATGCAAATTCTGGTTTCATTGAGGACTTAATTTGATACACTTTTCCTTCAGATACCCCCATCAGTCAACAACTACCTTTTTTTTTTCACTTGATTGAAGAAACTTTCACATTTCTGGAAATAAGCTATTGTGCATGTAAATTTTAGAAGCAAGAAGTGATGACTAATTAGATCTAGTGTGATCAGTGAGCAGTAATAGGCTTTGTGAAAAACATCAAATGCATTTTGGATAATAAAGCAAGATTTTTTTTGTATATGCATGTTTTGGCTTCAGTCTTCAGATCATATTTACCAGGACCAAACCCTAAAATTAGTTAAATGGTAGTAGTCTGATTTTGTCCATATTACCCATAGCTCATATAAGCCACATTTATGTCTATAAAGCCACTCAAAAATACTTATTGCCTTCCTTGTTTATGGAGAGACCTTACAATGAAGCATTCTTCACATATTCAGAAGAATTTTAATAGTTTTTGTTGCTTTTAGGTGTTAATTTCTCAAGAAAAATTTGCAAGGGAAAGTAGTGGAAAATGTTCCATTCAAAATTAAAGATCCATTTTTATAATTTTTTATACTACTATTCCTCTTAATCGTTAATAAATTGGGGGGGGGGGGGGGGGAAAGGATAGCAACAACTACAGTTTCAAATTACTTCAATAAAATAAAGGTCAATATTGAAAGAAAAATAATATTAAAATGACCAAATCTATAGGTGAAATTTCAGAAAAAAAAATTAAATAACATTTTCAGATTCAAAAAATTGCTTGTAATATCACTGGAATACCAGTATTTGCAGTTCTAAGAATATTTTTCTGAAAAAAACCCCACTATTATTTAAGATTTAGAAAACAATGCTCATACACTAGAGTCTGGGTAAGTCTATCTTCTTTTTCCAACACTTCCACTAATTTGTTTGATATCTTGCAGTTCCTTGACTTGTTTTGTTTTTGTAATATGTAGGGTCATGTTTGGATAATCCTGTTTAAACCCTTGACTAGTTAACCCATCCAGATTTGAAAAATGTATCAATATAGGAATGAAAGTTAAAAAGTTTATAGTCTTTCATCTGTTACATAGATCTTTCCCTGTTTTTAATCTCTCTCTTTCTCTTCCATAAAAAAAAGCTCTCTGGAAGGACACCTAGAAACTACAATGGTATCTTCAAAGAAACTCAGAGTTGAACTGCCTCGGGTCTCAACAGGGTCAGTGCCAGTTTTACCACTGATACCCCTCTAGCTCTTTTCTATGCAGAAGAAACCATGTTTTACAGAAACATGACTACCGTTTTTCAGATCTTTGTTGCTTGTCTGTGGAAACTCTTTACTTCTGTAATAATAAAGCTTTAAAACAAGAAGGTTAACTTTTGTGTTCCAGATTTTGTATAACTGATTAAGTAAACACAATCAGTCATTTAAGAACAAAGAAACACATAAAGCTCATCCTAAAACAAGTCACCATGTCTACCATCAAATTAGGATGACATTAAGTGAGACCTAACTGGCATTTGCTGCTTCTGTTAGATTTAACTCTGACCAGTCATGAAGAATTGTTTTAGGAAGTACTAGAATTAACTAAGCAAAAATCAAGATACAGCATTTACTTTCTTTACTAAAATAGAAGAAATGTTCTTACAAAGCTTGTCAGGTTTTTTTTATTCATTCATACGACTGGAGCTAGTAGCAGATGCTTGTAGCAAGAATACAAAATCATAGAAAAAACAAGGCAGAACAACTTGCATATCTGTATTTTGGAAATGTTTTTAGCTAACTAAGCTTAACTGATCAATAAAACGTACCTGAGTTAATAGAAAGAGATGAAAGATTAGGCATAAACTAACTGGGTCTCCCAGCTACTTATGTTAACTTTCCAATCTATATTTTCATATTATTTCTTGTTGAAACATTTTTAGAAACAAGGAATTTAGATGGAATTCTGTGTATGTGTATACATATTCACAGTGGTCATGGTAGGGAGAAGAAAATCCTTAGCATGCAATCTATTCATCTAGCAAAAAGATGAGAAAAAAAGTACCAGTATGCTAGCTTTGAGCATTGAATATACATGTACACACACATATTAAAATGAGGCAAAGAGGTCAGAAACTGGCTGCAAAGGTCAGGCAAAGAATTCTTCTACAAAGAGAAATAGATCAGGAGGAGAAATGGATTTTCTGACAAAAGAACACTTTCAAGAACACAGAAAAATCTCATTTTCTTTTTCTTACTTAATTTGCAAACCAAAAGTCCCTCCACCTCCCCAAAAAAGGTTTTGTTTTGGTTTTGCTGCAGCTAACAACTTTCTGAATGAACAGAAAATTGAAGAAAAGAAGCAAAGGAAGCAACTTCACAAATTCCATTTAAAATGTCAGAAAAGGACATAAGAGTAAGTGTGAGACTTTCACATATGAAATGTCTTTTTAAAAACTTCCTGGTTTAAAGCATCAGCCTGCTGAGGTAAAAGAAAAAAGTAGGGTTTTGAAAAGTTCCAGTGCAATACCACTGATGAACCAGTAACTCAGCTGGTCTGAGTCAAGGGCCCATGCCAACTGCTTTTTTCAAGTTCTTTGTAGCCTGCCTGCTCTTGCAGAACCTTGTTGCAGTGAAATTGGGCATGAGGAACCAGTGCTCTATCATTGCACTGATATAATAGACGTGTTTTAGTGAGCACAAGTAATTGCTTCAAGTATTGCCAAGACCAGGGCTATATAGAGTAAGTAGCTGTAGATGATTCCCTAATGCTCCACTGGTATCTTCTACAAGGAGCAGTGCTCAAATGCAATAGTCTTGCCCTTTGTGTATGCGTGTGTGTAACATGACCAGGTCAGTGGAACATATGATTGCAGATACAATGCTTTTTCAGCAAAAAGGCTCTTATAATTTTAAAAACATAGAACACTTAACTGATTTCTGCCAAATGAGATTACTTTAATGTTAAGGTGGAGCTGACATTGGTAGATGATTCTAAAGCTGATCTTGAAACATTGGTGAAATCACTAACATTTCAAATCCTGATTGTGCATCGATTTTCAGGACACTTTTATTAATCATTGATACTAATGTTTTCTATTGATTAGCGGAGGTTTCTCTGTGCATGGGTCATTCTGTGCAGCATTTTTGTCTCAGTCACATAACAAAAGACCCCCAGAGCTTGAGAAGATGGGGCCGTTTGAAAACTACTTAAGTTTCAGCACTTAGCAGTTGAAAATCTAAACATGGTGCAAGTGTACAGATTATTTCATTAATCAATATTTAGGGAGATGAAAGGAAGGGGGAAAGAAGGAATGAAGAAGGACATAGATTCCATTTACGAATATATTTCCATTCTCTTGTTCTTGATTATGAATCTGCCAAAATGCTCTTGAAACCTCACTACTCTTTTTAGGTCAGACCTAACTATCATCTGCTCAATCCGGTGAGTTCATAAGCAGCTCCAGGTTAAAAAACAACAACAGTAACAACAAAACCAACCCCTCCTTCCCCCTCCTCCTCAAAAAAATCCCTAGTTAGGATATATTCATCTTCTCCCTTCCCAAACAGTTAGTTCAGTCATAGTTGTTTAATTTCTCTACAAATGTTTTAATCAGTTTGGGAAATTTGCAAATGCAACAGAAAAAAATCACTTATTATTTGCCCACAGACATTAAAGCTAAAAACTTAATTGAGATCTCATATGTTTAACACAATGAAATTAGGTTCTGCACAATCCTCTCGATACTCCATGATTTTAAGGATATGGAGGAATGCATCTAGTGTTTTGATCTCCAGGGGGGACTCAGGAGCTTTTCTGTTCAGATATAATGTTCCAGACATTTTCCAGCTTCACTGTATGAGACAATCAGGGGAAACACCAGCCTCCACACACAGTGGTTTCTGTGATGAAGATTTCCAGAAATATAGAGAAAAGAGGAATGCTGGTGCTCTCCTGATGGCAGAAGATGAGAACTTGAGCACACTGCAGCACACACATACTAATCAGTTTGGAAGAAGTATCTGAGCTTAGATGCATATCCATTTCCTCAGGATTTAGCTCAGACTTGCTGACATCAGCGATATTTTTGCACTAATAGAAAAGCAGAGTATGGAAGGAAGTACCATGCATTTCTTGCAGTTTCCAAGAAACGTTTTGCCACAATGGACTAGAATTTTACTGGCCTTTATGCAGGCCATGCAAAGAGAAAAAGGGGAAAAAGTCCTTATACTCTGCTGACAAATGTACATATCTACTTAAGCAAAGCATAGTGACCACAGTTATCCAAACAGCCAGAGTCCTTCAAGTGCTTTCAGAGGCTAAGTGACGTCAATGGGCCTGATACTTACAAATTAACACAGTCCACTCCTGTAAATCAATAGGTGTCTCTGTTAATGTACAATACATGAAAATCTAATAAATTATATTATCCAATAAAGTGGAATATTTAACATTTGATAAATGCCTGTATGGGTCATTAACAGCAGTACAAAGTAATGAAAACACAGTTGCTGGAAAACTCAACTCTTGGATGTACCATCCAAAATAAGAGATGATTCAAGCAACCAAGAGAACAAAACATGATTGTGTGCTATTTATAGTTTTATACTACGAGTGACACAGAACAGGTTCTTAATATACCTTCTGTGTTTGGGGTTGTTTGGGGTTTTTTATTTCTTAACAAATGAGTAACTCTGTGATCACTGAACAGCATCTAGAAGATTAAACAAACTATGTAATTTGGAAATACCTGTAGAACTTGATTTGAAGATACAAATTTGATCATTGAATACCAGAGTGTTCACATGATAATAGTCTCTCCTTTTCTGTTCCCCACAACAAAAAGTCAGGATATTTCCCTGAAATATTTTCCCTCACTGAAAGCAAACCAAGAGAACAAGGGAGATAGCTGTACTGATTTGGAATCAAAGGGGCTCAGCCATACTTTACTGCAGATTCACTAATCACTTTTATTCCACATATGATCACAGTCAAGGCACAGAAAAGCTAGTAAAAACTACATCAAATACTATGGTCTTTTGAAATATCCAATAGTTATTAATTCATACTGGCAAAATCATTAGATTAATTATTGATTTTTTTACAAATGTGCTTTTCTTAATGCTAACATTTATTTTCTGTGAACAAGAGAGCTTTTTTTCTTGTTCAATCAAGTGTTTGCTTATTCAGATTTTTGTCATTTGGGTTTTATTAGGGTTCAGCTTTGCAACTGATCTTTTCCCTTACTAAAGGTTGTGGATGTGTGAATTCAGTTTTGCTTCCTTCCAAACCACTCAAACATTGTAGATTTAAATTTTACCATTACTTGCATTCTGCTTAAAAGGAACTAATAAAAAGAAAACAGAGAGATAGACAGAGGAAAAAAAAAATTCCTAAATCCTCTGAGTCAGAGGCTGTCTATTTAGAATATGTTTATTCAAAACCTAGCACAATGTAGTTCTGTTCCCATGACTGGGCCTCCTCTATGTTACTGTGATACTAATAATAAATTGTTATAAGCACAGAAAGTACAAATTTGTATGCATCCAAATGACAAGGAAACTTTGACCCCATTTTCAAAAGCACCTAAATTGCCGTCAGAGCTTGAATGCCATTTACTTTCTTACATACAATGGCATTTTTGAAAACATTACCTAAGATGTAAAAATGGATCAGTAACTGAGCCAAGACTGAGATACTGTGGAGAAAGAAGCTCAAAGGAGAGAGGAAAATCCAATTTAAGAGCATAATACATACATACACACACACACACACATACTTACACACATACATATATACACACACACCAACTGAATATACCGCGCTTAAACAGCATAGGATTCTCTTCACCTAAGAATATTATGCATTAGCTCAAACACCTTTCCAAGCAGCAAGTAAACTTACATTACAGGAAGAAAACAGTACTTCTGAGCACCAACTGCCTTTGTGAACCTCATGAACTCATAAACTACTTCATGAGGCATGCAAAACTTCAAACCAGAGAAGCAACAATGCAATACAGAAAAAACAATTTATCCTAGAATGCTTATTTGAAAGCCTTCCTACTTCTCCTGATGTCTTGCTTTTAGTTTCTCCACTCTGACAGCCGCAGGTGATAGACCACATATACTCCTAAGTCTCTGCTGAGCAAATTCAAAGCTCCTCATAGGGTAAAACAGGCAAGTCATACATATTATTTAAGGTGGTCTCAGATGGCTATGGGAGACTTGCTAAGTTTCTGCCCTAAAATTTAATGCAAGTTTAAAAATTTGAAAGCAGGGAAAATTACTCAATCCTTGCTAGTAGCATGTAAACTTTTGTACTATAGGAAGGTATTAAGATGTGCACTACATCTCAAGATGATTTCAGACTTTGCTTTTTTCACAACTTTGATTTCCAGTGTGAACTTCCCAGAGTTAAAAAATACAGATCAGTCAGAATGACCCAGATGTCTCTCTGTCATATCAAAAATCTACCAAGTAAATGTCTGATCAGGCACAAAATGTTAATAAGCTTCTCAGTAAAAGTCATCACAGGTCATCATTATCATGAAACTCCAAAACAGTGCCAGACTGTGCCAGGCTTGGAGGGGATTACTCAGAGGGTGGCCCAGCTTCTTGCTTCTAGGAATTTCCCAAGAATGAGATCAGGCAATTGCTCAGCCCCACAATGGCCATAAGGCTCAGTGGTACCTCCCATTTTCAACACACAGTCAGGAGCAACAGGTAAGCTTAGCCAAGTCGTCATGAAGGTGGTGATATTGTCACCATCATGAGGGCAGTTCTGAAATCCTTTTCCAGGAGATCTTCACCTTAACATTTTCCTGAAATGGAGACTTGGATAAGAGCAGACTGCATGAGTCAAGATTAAGGTAAAAGAGAAATAAAGCTAGTTTACTAGGGACATTTTGTAAAGTCCTTGGTAGCTATGAGTTTGAGAAGTAAGGTTTGCAGCATAATTTATTTTAATATATAATTATATTCTTGATTGCCCTCTATTCCTAAGAGGTTTTCCTGTCTTGCAGTGTTAATTTTATGACCAACAGAACTGTTTTAACAATTTCTTTTCAGTGGGAAGCTCATCCTAGTTACAGGTGCCACTGTGACCTACAGAACAAATCAGTAAAATGCACCCCCATAAGCTGATCTCTGAGGCAGAATCTTTGTCTAGAGGGGACTATCATGGCCAGTCAGCTTCATCACACAGACCACAGGGACCTCATTAGGTCCTAAAATCCACTTTCAGGAGTTGTTCAAGGACCAATATGGTCCTTTAAATCTCCCATTTCTGCTGACTCCTGAGTACCTGAGAATCTATATCCCTCTCTACGGCAGTCAAGTCTTGATAACAGTGCTGCAGAAACTCTGATGACTGAACTCAGATTTTCATAGCCTTAATTCTTCCTCCTTTCAGCTGCTTGATGCTGGATAAACTGGCCACCAAGGAAGAGTGCAGGGCCCAGACACACACTTAGGCTGCTGCACGCTGACCTTTCTTTTGAGCTGTCAACTACTAAGTAGTTTCATAGTCTTTTGACGTAAACATGAGAGAATACGATTTTTTTTTTTAAAGGAATACTAGTAGGACAAGACCACAAATGCCTTGCAACTATACTCTCCCATGATTAACATATCTTCCCATGACTATGCTATTCCATAGTATTTCCCAAGTGTCCACTTCATACATTGTTTGCACTGCTTGTATTAATTAACAACCCCTTTTTTATACTGGTAGACTGTACCAGGATTAATAGATTATGAAGACCATTCAGCTTTGTCATTCTCTAAGGCATTGGCAGCAAATCCAGCTGGGTTCTGGTTGACAAGTATGGAAGCTCATCCCAACTGCATGAAGAAATAAAATGAGTGTAGGTCATTGCCAGTTATTGGCTCTTCTGAACCAAAATAAAGTTTCACTGTTAACCTCTTGCATGTTACGTTTATGATGTGTTCAGGGACAACAAAGCTTGTCTGCTGTCCTTATTGACTTCAATTTACAATCTTGCTATTTCACCATCCCATTCTGTCTTTAATTCAGTCACAAAAAGCCATGCACTGGAAAGTTATTATTTATTTACACCATGCTACTCCCAGGCACCTAATGGAGGATCGATTGTACTATGTAGTATACAGACATATAACAAAGAAAACAGTCCTTGCCTCAGGCAGTTGCAGTCTGTGTGGCAAGTACAGCAGGTAAACACAAATGATAAATAGCACAGGGCTGGATGAGTGAAAAATAAAATGCATAAAATTTATCAGAAAACAAATGTCCCAACTTCCTTCCTAGGCTTTATATTTGTCCTGTCTTTAACATCCCACTCTAGCAGCTGATTTTTAAGGTCTTTTGGTACGAAACTTAATACTTTATGCTTGCATGCAGATACATTCCATGAATAAAAATATGATAATAATTTTAGATATGCTTAGAAACCATATGTACATCCATTACACAAAAAGTTAAAAATTAGTGAGAAAGACTATCAGCAATCACGAGGCTTTGCATGTATATCGGAATGCATCTAATCATGAGTGCATGTAGGTGTTTTTCCTGCACAACTCAGTTCACTGCATGTATATAGCTAATACATATTAATATACTTCAACATCATTATCCTATTTTATACTTGTAAGGATGGAAAAGAGGCTGCAGAAAAGTCTGGATAAATGGGTTCCAACAAGTAGCCTAGAGAGCACCAGGTAGAACTGAAAATGAGTGACAGGGTGACAGTCTTGAATCACTGTCCACATATGTACTTTCTAGAAAACTCTCTTTAATTTTCAACATAATTGTTATTTATGGTGTACATTTCATCGACCTGGTCACATTGATTCCAAAGAGAGATGCTATTTTTTTGTAATTGATGGATGACATTAAGCAAACAAGTGCAGGCTGACACTCAGGCCTAGCAATCATAGAAGGCCCAGTAGCAAAAGTGAGTCAGTGAAAAAAATCAACTACCCTATTTTAAAATGCCCTGGAATTTAAAACAGATTTGTCTCATTGAATTCATTGAGCTGACCCTTCAAATCAGACTGTGAATATCTGAGGTGAAAACAAGGGCTGTGTTCTATGCACATGCAATGTTTAGGATACTCACTAACATCTCCACGTGTAGCAACTGTTACCATTCTCTCCCCGTTCTTGTTTTTGTAAGTCATGTTGTTTAGAAGATCAACACCTGCTTTATGTATTTGATTAGATACTCACATATAACATTCTGGTTTTTACACATAGAGAAATGCATATGAATTGATCCAAAACAGAAATGGGAGCAGAAGGAAGGCATGCTGACACACCATCTACTGCTGCACTCAAGAGTCTCAGGCAGAGAAAACAGCTGTTTCCAGATGTTGCTGCTTTTGTAGACTGAACTCTGTGAAGAGCCCACATGTAAGAGGGTAACTGAAGAATGACTTAGCCTACCCCTATTCCACTATATTAAATAAGGCCAGGGCACAGTTGGAAGTACAGTATAGTACCGTACAAAGATCATTACATTCTCTTATCACACTCCTTAGCATAGTTTTGGCACATGCCAGACAATGCCTGGATGTGGTTTGGGGCACAGCACCTGTCAGGAGCTAGTCCCACTAGGCAGCTTGAAAGCTGTCATGCTGCCTTCTGAATGGAGCAAACACAAGTTATATGGACAGAAAGCCAGGCCATATTATTTGACCTCAGGAGCAAATAATAGTCTCTGAAGCACTTTATATACTGATTAGACATAGCTTTTTGAGGTGCAGGACATATCTGCATGATTTCTTCACCATAAGGAAACATCCACATCTCTTCATAGTGACTTCCTCTAAAGACTCTTCTCTTCTCCTTGTACTGAAGAAAGACCACACATCACAAAATACATTTGAAGATGAGGATCTAGAAAAGATCATCACTGACTGCATCATGTGATCTGGACTGAAAATAACTAATTGGGATTTCATTTTGATTGCATGGATCACCAAATATTGAGACTATAAGGCTGCATGGAGCCTCAACTATAAAATGCATAAAGAATAGGCCAAAGGGGAGTGGCAGAGATCAGTCTGAAGATGCAGAAGCAGACAGGATTCATGGCAGGGTAGGCATGAGGGATGTGAAGTTGCATGAGATGATCAGGAACAACAACTAGGATTGGGATGGCAGGTCAGGAAACAAAGCAAGGAACTCTGTTCCTAACAGTTACTGCTTTTCAAAGGCTGCAATCATGGTAATAAATTAAAAGGTGTCTGGACATGTTCCTGAGCACTGGAACTCATTCCTCTATAATATTAAGCTTCTAGAAACACTTCTGGCATATTTTTGACCCAGCCAACTTACCTGATTCCACATTAACAGTTTCTAACAATTTTCAAGTATATTTTGAGAATTAGCTGGGAAAAGGACTTTTCCCAGTAGGCAATGCAAATGATGCAGCCCTGTGTTGAAGGATGAAATACATTGCTGTATGGATGCCGAGTATCTATCCAGTGCCTGTTGGCATCAGTGGAAGAGAATGGTCCAGGGGTGTTTAATACAACTGTGTGGTCAGTCTTTCCCCTGTCAACTGCTGTGACACTATGACCTGATGAAAGGTCTGTTTTCTAGCTATATGGAAACTAGTCACTAGCTTCCTAAGAACAGCTCTGCATGACCTTGCAACCTAAATCCCAGCAGGATTTAACCAATGGGTTGAATTCCAAAAGCCTTCTAGTTCCTTTGGAAACAGCTTTGTAAGTTTTAATAGTTTACATGGGTTCAGCAATACACTGGATAAATGCTTGAATGATAAACACAGCAAGCACTATTAAGCTCACAGGAACCACATTCATCTCAGTAAATTCACTCAGTTGAAAATACTTTATGTTAGGAAAATATTAGATGCAAGCATCACATTCATACTCTAAGCATCTGCTGATGGCTACTACTGGCAAGAGATACTGGAGCAGACCCAATATGGTCACTGTATTACGTTTTAAGGTGTGCTGTGTATCTGTACATGTACATATGCACACACACGGACAGACACATACATACCCACACATATAAACACTTTAAATATGTTTTCTAAGGTCATAAATGTACAGGCTTTCTGTTGAAAGGTCAACAACTAGTAGCTGAATATTTTAGAGATTGAAAAAAACTCCACACAAAATTCAAATTAAAACTTGAAACAGAAGGTCAATGACTACAAACTAACAGTCTTTATTCCTGATCTATTCTTGGCCAGAAGAAAGGAGTAAACCAATGCATTCATATTATGTCTCTTTTTTATCCATGTTCCCCACTGAGTAAATGATAGTTAAGCACACTTGCATATAGTGTCTGAAAAGAAAATGAGCATTTTTTGCTGGTTAATTTGAAGTGTAGGTGTCTGATTAATTTTAATGCAGTTATTCCCTAAGAAACTAGTTTATTAGGAGAGGCTGTAAATGCTGCTCTTCTTCCCTAGCTGTTGTCTTTTATACATTTTCAGGTATTTTTCTTGAGATCTGTTGCTGTTTTTCAGAAAAGGAATAAAGCACTCTTTATCGCCAAATATATGTACTTTGGGGTCTGTACCTCAGAGGTACTTCATGAACTTAATCAAAAGAAATTTACAGAGTTGAAGCCAGAAAAACAGAGAGACACAAAGTATTGACAGTAAATTACATTGAAAAGGACACAAATCATTTTTGCCTGTCTGCCTATATTTAATATTTTTATGCTTCAACACAAAGGCTGTGACTACTTCTTTGTGGAAGGGGCCTTATAGCTGAAATTCTGAGCAGTGGCTGAAGATCTTCAGTGGCAAAATGCCTTTCTTTCTTGTGTAGCAAGAGAGCAGCTATTCTGCCTTAGTTAAATCTAAATGTCAGTGATCACGACTGATCCTGCCTAGATTTTCTGTCATTCCTCTTAACTGTGAACAGAGGGGTCAGCACTTGGCACACAAATTAGCAGATATGGCCAGCAACACTTTGTGAGGATGTCAGGCACTCTTTAGATCACTGTTTTTGCTGTTACTTAAGGCTGTGAGCACGAAGGTAAGGGGAGCTCAAGCAGCCATGGAATTCCAGCCACAGGTTTCATAACATGCCAAGATTTTATACCCCTCGTGACCATTCTGACTTTTTTTTTGTCTTTTATTTTTCCCCCTTAAAATCTATATATTCCTTGACTGTTCTTCTAAAAACCCAAGACAATTCTTTGTCTGCTTTTCCAAGGGGAGGGCTCTTTTACACTGTATTCATCTCCAAGCTGGGACTGCCAATTATAGCTCCACCTGGGCTCAGGAATAAAAGATGTCAGACTGCAGCCTTTGTCCTTTTTAGACTGCTTTATACTGCTATTACATTGATTGCTCTTTGTTTCCCTGCAAATGGGGTCTTACAATTGCAGTCCACCTCCTTCCCTCCCTCTACCAGACTCCCTACTCCTTGTTCCAAGCTTTTTTCCTTCTCTTTTCTTCCCTGGTTTTTTTTCCACTTTTACTATTAATTTTTGGCAGATGTTGACTTTTGATAAGAATCACTCACCTAGCTCTGAACCACTCCTTTATTAGATTTTAAATCACTCTTAGGGACAAGCAAAGGTAAGTCAGCAGTGAGACTGACACGGATGCTATCTTTATCCAGGAATAATTCAGCACCCTATGTCTCATTTACACTTTGTGATTATGACTGCTTTTAATATGATTTTTCTGTTCAGTTTAGAGATCTGATGTGGATTCTTCTGAATTAGAAGTGGATCCCCATCCCTTTGTGGTCTGTTCACATCTGCCCAGAGAGCAGAGCAGGAAAGCTGCAGCCAACAATGTCAATACAACCCTATAAAGATTAATAGGGTACCTGAAAAGCAACAAGGACTTTGAGTGATTTCAAGGATTCCAAAGACTCAAGAAATCAATTTCAGTGAAAATGTCCTTGCTAATTTAGTACCTGATAGTGTTTGACACCTCTGTACTCCAGTAAGAATACTGAGCAATATAAGGATGAGATTTCTGTGTGTGCCTTTTGCAATCAGGATTACAAATGAAAATTAATGCTAACTAAATCCATACAGACAGAAAGATAAAGAATACCCTTCTAATACCTATCTATTCAAAACAAAAGTTAGCTCTATTATTATCTTCACATCTAGTGAAAAGAAATAAACCAGTAATGGAAAATAAATTATGGAGACTGGCTAAATAAGAGTGGAATATTGTCTAAACTATTAAATCTTGCATATTGTATCAGCCTGCTGCAGCATTGCCTTAGCGCTGAAGAACCATGTGAGGCTGCTGGGGAAAAAAGCCCACAGATACTCCTGACATGAGACAATTTGGATGCCAGTAGACTTGATCATGTCATTGTTTCATTGTACGTTAACAAAGACACCAGCTCATGCTAGATGCTCAAAATAGGATAAAAGCAATCCATAAAATAAAATCTCTTCTCTGATGATGTCGTAGGTATTAAAATTCTGTTTATAGTGAAGATTTTTATATGTCCTAATTACATACTGGAACTATTGTCAGTGTTGCCATGCCGAAAAAACTTTAATGATGATATTACAGTTTGAATAGAATTTTTAAATAGATCTAATGTAAAAAGGGATTTAATTAATCAAATTTTAAGTTTACTTGATCTAGGAATAGAGGTATGCTATATCTTTCCCTAATTCTGTGGTAGTCTTTGTGATGTAGACAAGGTCTAGACTTATAAACTTTCAAAAACAAAATAGGAAGGAAAACTACAGACATCTTAGAGGGCTGCAGAAGGGACAAAATACCTAATAAGGGACACACATCTTCTTCCAATATCTATAAAATATCTTGTACACAT
This sequence comes from Strix uralensis, assembly GCF_047716275.1. NCBI lineage: Eukaryota > Metazoa > Chordata > Aves > Strigiformes > Strigidae > Strix > Strix uralensis. The sequence goes on along the minus strand of NC_133972.1, from coordinate 125,512,520 downwards.
ATTATTTTTTCTAGAAAACATTTATATTTCATTAGCTCTAGTAAGGTCATTACCCGGGTCCCTTTTCTAGTGTGCTAAATAATTTGCACATATGGGAATAACAAGGAAGCAAGCAGATGAAGAGGGTTAAAGGGAGAGTGATCCAATATACACTATTGGATGTCATATGGTACAAACCAGATGTGTAAGGATTTTTTGTCAACCAGTAGCAGCATTCACAATGAGTTATTTCCTTGCAAAGATGCTGGAGAAAACAGGTATCATACCGGTCTTCTTTTTTTTCTCCTTCAGCTTAGCTAAGAAAAAAGATATGTATTTCACAGAGCTTTAGAGAAATCTGATAAATTTTGCAGATTGCATGCACTTTGTGTGTAAGTACATATATTGTCCATACGCAGACATACACACACACACTACAGAATATGTATACAGATGTCTGTATAAAAGACATATGTACAGACACACAAATGACCAACAGTACACACCACCTTGTTTTGTATCCAACTACATCTCTGTGCAAGGAAAGAGAAAACTTTTGTCCATCAAAGCATTGCAAACATCGTGATCCTGAGCTGTATGCCTAAGTAAATGTTTTATGTTTTCAGCTTAGCTATGCATAGTTCAATTCAAAGCTTTAGGATTTATATGTTTGAATCCTACCTACCATACAGCCTTCTCCATGTGTCTAGCCTTGTGTGAGTAATGCAGGTTAATCACCGAAGCATGTGGCAGTGTGAGGACAAGGCAGGGCAGTGAGCAAACCCCAGCTCCCATCTCTCATCACTGCTGGCTGTGTTGTTCACTTGAATGCATTGCCTGGCTTGGCACCATGGCAAGCTGCACCCCATTTAAGTAAAATGTGTCTAATGAGTGAGCCTCACAGATCTATTTTGTATTTGCCAGGTTCACAGGCCTCATCTGTACTGATGAAAGCTAGCAAAAAACTTGTTAAAGGGAAGAGAAAAAGAGAAGCAGGGCAGTTAGAATTGATAGCTGCTGTGCTACTATGAATGGTGCCAGAAGCTGCTTTTAAAATACAATTTCAAGCTAAAATTCAGAAAGGAAACTCTCAAACAAATATAACAAAAGCACAGGGAGGTCATGCGGCTCCCACTCATTTGTGCTATTCAAGTAACCATCACATTGAAATGATGTTCTTGCCAAAAAGTGGCAGTTCCAACAAAAACATCTGCTTCCTATGAGTCGTCTGAGTAACATCCATGAAGCATACCAAGAAAACATATTCGAAGCACAGGTGTGGGAGTTAAAATCTCTGTGTTCATTACTGGATTTGCCACAGTGCTCATGCAGGACCTTAAGTGCATTGTCAAATATTATTAAGCTAGTGTGTCTTCATCGCTAAATAAACACACCAAAAGGTGGTAGGGCTAAAATAGAGTTGATCCCACTAAAGGCATCAGGAATCTGTTCTGGATTAGAAGTATCAACACACCTTCTGCCAGTTAATTTATGAACATTAATGCTCATGATGTATTTCACAGTCCTTAGATAAATAGCCAGACATGGAAAAAGGGCCACTCAAAGACCACATTTTATTGTGCTTTGTACTGATGACTCATATTTCTCGGAAAGAAGGTCACTGCCTCTTGAATCAACAAAATGGCAGTAAATTCTGATTTCAGACTGTGTGCAGGGCCTGAGGGGAGGAAGGAGAGAGAGCATTTTGTAGATGATTCCTGAGAATTTTAGCCATCAGACTTTTTCCACACTTTTATTGAGCTCAGGCATGGGGAGAACCTGTTCTGCCTGTGAAAAACGCCAAAGACATGGCCCATGTACTTTGTCAACTCAAATTTATTGGAAGAGATCTTCTAGAGGCCATAAACATCTCCCCAGCAAGCCTTAGCTTCAACACTGCTGTCCAGGTGCCTATGGGGTTCATGTAACTTCATGTTACTCACTGATGCTGCTACCCCAGTTTTTCTCAGGTATGTGAGGGTCGAAAGACCAACTCTTCATGAGAGAATCATGCCGAGCACTACAGCTCTGCAAATGGGAGAGTCTGTGAAAAGTAAGACTGAGACTGAGGTCTGACATCTTAGACATCACTACCTTCTGTAGATAAGGTAGATATAAAAAAAAGGAACGTGTACTATAGGTCTTATAGTTGAAAAATTAGCCTTTTCTATGACTCCATTTCCTTTTATTTCTCTATTTTACTGGAATGCTTGACCATCAGAGTTCACTTAAGAAACTATGAAATACACCAAGAAAAGTAATTGCATCAAACATGAAGTCCTAGTTGTTAAAAAAGAGTATATTATGATTGATATTATTGACAAGTATACATATAACACCAAAGTTATTCTATAATCCTTAAAATGATCACACTTTAGGTGCTCTGGACCAAAATATCAAGTATCAAGAGGTGTAGTTATCTATAGGTTGAAGTGAGTTCAGGAACCTGTATTTATTCCAGCTGGAAACCCTCTTGAAACAAAAAGTGTGTATGTCATCAGTAGCAACAAAGTTACTGCCTTGTCAGTGCCTTAGTTTTAAAAGATGAACAGTTCACATACTCGTTTTTTACAAAAAGCTTTCTCATCTGCCGGTTTCAGGTTCCCTAAACTAAGTACTTCGCATACCCACAGCAAAGATTGGGCTCTTCAAAAACCTGATAGCTTCTTCTGAGAAAGGAGATGTCATTAGCACTCCTTAGTGCTTAGTTGTCATTAGTTCTTATGTTTTGTTTCTGGGCTTCAAGCCTCAGAAGTCAAATTAGTCTTTTAAGTCCAGTAGATTCACAACACTGAACCACAATCTGACCTAACCACTCCCCCCTCAAGTATTTGCTAAGCAGTGGCTGAACTTAATACACTTTTCTTTTTTTCTGCAGGCAGATGCCTCTGGAATTAGACTAACACACTCATCCAGAAACGAAACTAACGTCAGGACAACATAAATTATTAGAGAGGAGTTACAGATTTGTTAGGAAGAATTTGTTAAGCAGTTACACAAAAAAAAAAAAAAAAAAAAAAAAAAAAAGTTTAGGTTTGCTTTTTTTGATTTGTTTTGGATTTAGAGGGTGGTTACTAATTTCACTTCACCCCCTGCTCAGCAACTATGAAAACAAAATATGTCAGAAAATGGCATACTTAGCCTCAACATCATTTAATTGTAAACTGAACATAAGTGGCACATTCATCATGTTTTTGAAAGCACTCACTGCTCTCCCTCACCCCACGCTTTCCCACCTAACAGCACTCCTCAGGGCAGAGGCCAGACCAGTGTGAAAGATAAGAGTGGGAAACAAACACCAAGGAGATGGAGCCCTGAGGAAGCGAGATGACAGACTGCACAGCATGACTGAAACAACGCATGTTGGGATGGGAAGGTAGAGTCACATGTCGAGCCCACAGCTTTTTATCCTGTCTTGTGTAAATCAGGACAGTGCTGGAAACTCTGGCTGATCTACGCTGTTTTCTCTTTCTGTTTAATGCTTTCTGATTAGATTTTGCATGCAAATTGTGTACTGCTCTGAGCTAGGATTTTTAGTAGCAATAGCAACAGGTCGAAAGTTTATACCTTTGTTCACAAAGTCTGCTAGGTGAAAGGCTAAACTTTTTCAAAATTCAGTCCAAAATGTCTAAATCAATAGATTTACACAAAAGCTGTTTGTTTTCTCCCATGTTGATAAGGTTCAAATGTAACAATTTCATGAGTTGTATATGAAGGTGCTTTCCACTAGTTTATCTTGCTATGATACAGAAATATGAATTAGCTTAATTCCTGTCCAGTATAGTCAGTATAAACCGTTTAATTTAAAGCCAGATTGGGGAACTCCTGACTAGCACTTGACTAGACCGATAATACCCTTGGGTTGTTAACAGACTGAAAAAACAGACCAGCTAGAGAGGAGGTATGATTTTGCTTTCTAGGAGGAAAGTAGGTCACACCAACTTGCTTGCATTGTCACCAGGGACTGGACACCATCAAAAGAGCAGGAGAAGAGCTCTCCAGAACCTGGCTGCCAGGTTGTGTCAGATCAGGTCTGTGTGCTCGTGAAAGAAGCAGAGATCAATTATTTTACATCTGTCTGCAACAATGGTGTCTTCAACATCAACAATATCATGGTTTACTGCAAATCCAGTACCAAAAGGGATTTTTAAGAAATTGGGGGTTTTGTATAAGGACTGACTAGGGAGAAGACATTTAACATACATCTGTGTTAAATAACCGAGGAAAAGGGCCAGTTTGGTAGAATGGAAGGCCCCGGGGGAGGGAGAGGAGAGCATGTTTTGCATGCCTAAGGATAAAATGAGGGTATGGAGGGGCATTTCAGGGACTGAACTTTACTGTGGATGTTTGGAGACAACCACATCTTGTGCTGTCTTGTCCATAATGCCTTTTGGGAAATTATATAGCCATGCCCTGAACCATGCCTGATTGTTCTATTGGAAAGTGCTAGTTGGCAAGAGCCAAAACTTAGACAGGAAACGTGCTGAATATTAAGCATATAGACAATCAGTAGTCTGTGCTTGAGCTCATTCTTTGGTTTGGTTTTACATAGCATTATGATTTATAATTTATAATGTTACATAACACACAGCCCACAGTAATTCTCATTACTCTCAGAGATTTCCCTTCCAACTATAAAAGAGCAGAGTGCACATGGGACACTGCTACTGTGCTTTGTTTCTTCCATAGTGTGGCAATTGTCTAATACTAAATATTATGTAGATATAGTAGTAAGCCAAGAAAACCTGTGGATAACACAATAGTCCTAAGAAATGTTATGAATTTTCCATTCTCTTATGTTTTTTTCCTATGTGAAGAAGGGTTCCTATTAATTTCAGTGTGAGTTTTCTCTGAGTAAAGATTGTGTTCAAATCAAGGCTTGGTGCTGCTCCACTGGTGCTTTGTATGCAGATCTGACAAAAGTGTAAGGGAATGAGGAGCTAGCAGTAGTACAAAACTTGAGTGGGTAGTATATTCTCCTGATGCCATGCAGCAGGATTTGACTCACATGAATGTTGGCAAGAATCTCACTCCTCACTCCTCTTAAATGACCTCAGCTAAGGTTTCAGAAGTTGCATGTGTGAACATGTGTGTGTGTGCATGTGTGCGTGAGCCTCTGCTGACTTATTTTCAAATAATGTCAGAATCAGATGCTGGAAAATTATGTAAAATTATTTTCATCTAAGGAAAGAGATGAGGAATGTTTATAGCTGTCCTTGCCTTGGATACCATTCAAAATGCTACCCCTAAATTTCTATCAGGTAACACATTCCTTTTATGAACTGAAACCAAAGTGGGTTATTTGGCTTGTAAGAGACATCATTATTTTGAGCTGTGTGCTAATTCGTTCACTTTCACTGATTATCATTAATACCTGTGGCTGTATGATTCACATAGGCCAATAATATGCACATAAAACCCAGAGAATGCAGATAAAAAACTTAAAGTGACTTAAAAAAGATTAAACACAAACCGTAAATATGGAAACATAAGAGACCTGAAATGAAAAAAAACCACATATTAAACATCAAATTTAAATCTGCTTTACAGAAGGATTAAATGCTCACTGTGGACTGTGAGAGAATCCATTTCTAATGGAGAATTTATATCAGTCCACAGGGAACCCTATCAAGGCACAGCTGACTAATGACTATCATTTTCACTTGATTTCATTAGTATTTAAGTTATAGCATGAAGTACATTCCCTTCGGTGCACTGAAAGTTAGTGATTTACATACATTCACTGTGAAGCTTCTGCTTTGGCTAATATAAAAATGATTTGCTAGTTGAGAGTATATTCTTACTTATGCAGACCTAAGTCCACCCATTCAAAAAAAAATGTTAACTTTTCATATGATTAGTCACAACACATTTTAGAGACACGTGATAATAAAATTAAAATGATGTTACAGCCTGAAATTATTCTTTCTTTCTGGATATGAGGTAATACTCTTTGTTAAGCAGCCTCTAGTTTTCTGTGACCAGATTTTTCTGTAAAGTGTGCACATGCAATACATCTTTTTCGTCTATGGTCTCCAAATCCACAGTTACAGCAAAATATTATAGAGAAGATTCAATTTATAGACAACTGATTGTGCGTGTCTTTGTGACGATGTCTGTAAAAGAAATTCTGAACGTTTGGTCAAGACAGGTAACTTTCTGAAAAGGATGAGAAGAACGTGCTGAAAGTAAATGGCTGCCTGGGTGCCACTTGCTGGCACCTTCCTCCTGGATTCCCCATCCAATTAAAATAAACCCACTCATCCTCACTTCCAGTTTTCCATCCCTATTCTCTTGTCTCTCATCACTGCCCACTCAGACAATACACCCTACCAAACTAGCTGCTCCTCATACACTTCTTCAGGCTTCTTCACCTTTGTAGCTTTACTCATACCCCTCTATTTTCCATGCTGCTCTTCATCTCTAGCTACATTTTGAACTTTCTCCCATAAAGTGTCTGACACAAAAAATAGGTACAAGCAGCACCACATCTGTATTTTGCAGAGAACTCCATTTACACCAACTTTCTTCAGAACATCCTTTCCTCCTGAGCCTTTCTGTCCAGACCATGCACAAATACAATGCACAGACATTGTTAAGTAAATGATACTCTCTATTAATGCTAATAGCAAAGCCCAAACCTGATGTATACATGACACTAGCCTAAATATATGCTATTATCTTTTTTATTTCTTTTAATGGGACAACAGGAAAGCTTGACATGCTATGTTTAAGTAAGGAGGTGTATCTGTAAAGCATCAGGTCTATATGCATAAAAACTTCAGGCAACCCTGAACCTATAGTTATGTTCAGAGTCACAAAGGGATCAAATCAAAAGAAGAATTTGAAGAGAAGGCTCTTAACTGCATGCTAGCACAGTTCAGCAAATGAACAGAAACGATCTTCAAAGGTTGTGTGGAGAGGGAATGAGGAGGTAACACACTGTGTTTGTCATTTATAATCACTTGCTGTAAATCCTGGCCACACAGGAAAGGTCTATGTAAAACACCTCTGATTTGTGTTATTGGCATCAATTACATGTGTCAGCCAGACATCCCCATCAAAACTGGAATGCTGTAAATAGACACTGAGAGGTGAGCCCATGTGCCAGACATCTGATAGACTAAATACACAGGATAGAAAAGGGAAACAGAGGAAGGGTCTGTATTCCTGTGTTGTACCTGGGGTTCTGAAGTACAGAAAGCTTAAACAACTAGTTCAAATGCAATAAATGTAAGACAGAAACAAGCAACAAACTTAGATCCCCTGCTTCATAGCCTTTTGCCTCAGCCCACCAGATTTTTCTATTCTCTTCTTTGTTTTCCTCCTATGTTTTGATTTTATGTTTCTTTTGATTAGTGGAACTACTCAAGGTTCAATTATTCCAGTAATGGAGCATGCACAAATCAAGAGCATGTAGGATGAAAGTTTTACTTGATTTTTTTAGGATGAATGAATCAAGTTGAAATGGGCCTTTTTCCAGATCACCTGCTGCTTCTCTCCACTCTATATAACACTCCTCTGCTTCGATGCTCTTGACAGAAGATTGCTGCTTCAGCAAAAAGCTTTGAAGGTGAAAAAGTTTATTCCAAGAAGCTGGTGTGTTTGAGAGTGTATCCTCTAACTGGAGAACTAACTCCGCAATAGGGAGGCCCTATGACTGTGCTTCTCTCTCTGCCAGCCGAATCAGAACTTCCAGTTAACCCTTCCAAGCTTTTGTAAACCATGACACAGATATATCTTGGTTTAGGTGCTGGATGGATCATAAGTAAAGGATCAAAACCAGGTTTCAAACACTAGAAAGACAAAAAGTTCCAGTATACAGAAAGCATAGATACACTTCAGTGAAACCATGCTAGGTGTCCCAAAGACCATGAAGAAAGCATTGTTTTATCCATTTGATATTGGCTTCTGAGAATACTGGGAGTCCAGCAGTTTCTTGATTACTTAAACACTCAACATTATAAAATTTCAGTAGAAGGTCTTTAATTTCTAAGTCCCAGCACACACATGTTCTAGCCTTTACTATGCTGCAGAGTTCAGCTGAGAGTAGTTCTGTCTCACGCTTCTGTCTGCTAGCAAATGCCCTTTAGCAAATGATACTGCTTTCAAACACTGCATTTCCCTTTGAATTATTTGCAATACCACTGAGTGGTCTGCAGTTTGTTCTCCACCCCAGCAATTCAGTTTCAGAAATAAACTGCAATATTTTAGATTAAAAGGAAATCTCTGAAAATAAAGACTGCCAATACATCAGGTATGCTAAATCATTTTGAAAATTCTGAGCTCAGACAAAATGTATTATTAGTTAAGCACAAAGAAATTCATTATTTTAGACTACTGTTATTTTGCCAGCCCTTCCAGTTAGATTTAAATGAACTCAAATCAAAGGAGTATGTGTAAAAGAAAACAATTTTAGTGACTCTGCTCACAGTGACTGCTGACTCCCTTTTGAATTTCAACTTCATCTATTAATAAGAGAATTTGTAAGCAAGACATAAACTATCCTTGTGGGGGAAAAATGTGAGCAGAGTGGACAACTAGAAGGACTGTATGAAAAGGTATCTGAATGTTAACTGAAAGTATTTATCTTCTTTTGATATCTGTGATTAGCTGAAACCTTTATATCTCTATTACATTTAACATACACTTTCTGCCTGTATGAAAGATCAGATTCAAGTTGAAACTGCAGATGGAAAATATTTTGCCCATTATCTGCAAATCAGTGCATAATTGAAAGTGGCAAGGTATGTGAATAAGCACTGCCTGAAAGTGCCACTAGGGAGAATGACAAACTAGCAAACAGAAAGGTTTTTTACAACTCAGAAGTCAAAACAGAGATTGAGTTTCTCCAGTGCCTGGTTTTGTTTAGTGTGTTTTGTTTTTCCATGCAGAATCACAGGAAGAATTTCATTCGTTTGTAAAGCATGTTGAATGGCACAGCATGCTCTAAATGGTTGAAAATACTACCTATTTGTTTAAACTGTGATTAACACTCTACAGAACTTAGGCTATCCAAATCTTGATGATTAATTGAATCTCATTTAATTTGTCTGTTGTATTTTCAGTAAAATAGACTCTAAAATCTTACAGTAAAGTACTTAATTGTGATTAACAGTATCTCAGCAAGTCTGTGGCTCTTGGTAAGGTAATCCTGTAGTTAAAAACCTGTAGTTCCTCTAGGCCAGGCTCAGTGAGGAAAGTACCACTTGCTGAGAAAGTTCAGGAAAATTAGCAGAATCTGATCTCAAGCCAGTGAAAGGCTAGTTTCTCTCTGCAGATGGCTTTTCTACTGGCATGATGTATAGACTGATTCTGTTGGATTCTATCAGATTTTATCAGACCCAAAAGATCTATCTTTTGAATATTTTATTGTTCTCCACTGCTTATAAACAAACACAGAGTAAAGATTAATGATACTTTTAAAAATCCATAATTAAGTAAATAAAATACTGCTCTTTCTGAGCTTTATGTGTTCTAATTTATCAGAAGTTGTCAACCCTGAGAAAAATGTTAAGCTTTGGCTTATATCTTCTTCTGAAGCCCTGGCACTCATGGTATGTTCTGCTTTATACTTGCTTAGCTCTCAGATTCATTGCCAAACAGGCTATGGTAGAGCATCTTATGGGAAAGTGTCATGCAGTTATTTGGAGTTTTGGGCTGAAATTTTTGTGGTGGAAGCCCCTGTGTTAACTCTTATCCTTGGTCCATCCATGGACACCATTCCTGTCAGATTAAGAGATAGAAGTTGCAATGACGTCTGAAAACCATGGCACCCATCTGAAACCCTTAATTGAGAGGGACTTTACTAACAGCATAAACTGCTCAAAGAAGGTTACCACCTCCTTAGAGATAGCCATTTCCTATTCTCAGATAAAAACACTTCCAAAAATTTTGGTGAGTTGCCACTAACAGCGTTCATGCGAATAATATCCATGGACCTTTGGCTGCCATGACAATGCCACAAAGCATACAGAATCAAGCAGTTCTTTATTCTACCAGACAGTAATAAGCATGTAATTATATTGTAATTAAAAAGCAATTATTCACTGGCAACTACTGAAGATGTCTTTAATGGTAATTCTGAGTGTGACTACCATATAATTTGTAGACAGAAATAAGTATGCAATTACCCTGTTAGTAACACAGTAATTACCAAATACATCCAAGCATCTTTCTGTTTTCTGACATGGAGTTACTGACACCTGCAAAGCATAAATTACATAGCAACTACATATGCAGCTGCCAGGTGATGTACAGTAAAACGAAAAGATGGCAGATATAATTTCAGAATTAGGGTCCGATTCATTAGCATAAAACTGGTGTAACAAATTAGTGATCGGTACTCAAATATGAAATAAGACCAAGCCACTGAAATCCACAGAGTTGTACTGGCTTAAAAAGGGCTATAAACATGTTGTGAAGCAAATCCAAATCTTTGTGTAGAATGATGGATACAATAAAATATATTGTCACAAGTCTGAAATTAGGACCTTATCACTTTCACATGAACTGATCCTAACCTATTCGAAAGAGAGAGGTTCTGTTGTTCCTATCACAGGTTTCTATCACAGATCATTCATGAACAATGGAGTCTTGCTGTACACGGAGCCTCATATGTCAGCTTCTCACCTCCCTCTTATGTCATTGCTCTGGTGACATTTCCAAATAACGGGTTTGACAGGAGGTGGGCCCCGAGCAGAGGAGCTTAGCAGGTGAGTGGGAAAGCAGAAGCAAAAGCCCCAAGGCAAGAAGTGCCATAAACATTTCATAGAAAACACTGAATACATTATTTTGAAGCAAATGACATGTCATCTTTGTGACTGATGCAAGTTACATTCATTCTTGTGAAACAGATCCTCATGTCCTGTTCTAACAAAGTCCATGTTTGTTCCATGTACGTACAGCCTTAGTCTTAGGCATGAGACTTGAAACCAGATTGACTACTTAGGTGCTTAAAGCTAAAGATACATTTATGTAGACTGCCACACACTTATCTCAGTTTTGAAACTTGTGCATCTAAATCACACACTGCACACCAAAAGATCCCTTCAAAAATCACACTAAAACACATTCAGAGCTTAATTTTAAAAAGGCTTCACACCCAGAAGTTAGTATGAGCTCTAAATGGTCAGGATGCTTGAATATCAGTTTGATTTTATACAACAGACTACAGTAAAGACCCATGTTTGAAGTTTATTTATGATTAGTTCATCTATATGAAAATAGTGTTTGTTCTCCTTAAAGAAAGGGTGAAAGGAATACAGACACATAAGACTGCAAAAGGCCTCCTAAATCACAAAGTCCCAGAAAGGAAGGAAAGTAATTTATTGCAACTAATCCAGTGTGATGCAAGATAACATACTGTCATGCTGGCAAAATATAAATATTTCTTTCCATCTGTATTCAATTTCGCCTTCCTTGGTCTGGGAAACTAAAATTCAGCAACAAAACCATGTATGCTTATTATTTAATCAGATCTCTGATTTCAGTTATTACTATCATTTTGCTTAGCATTTGCCATCTCGTTTTACATGCCTGCTGATTTTTTTCAGCAATGCCAGAATACAGCCACTTAAAATTTACAGCAATTCATTTAATGTTCTGTCATCCATCAAGATTTATAGCAATACTGTCTGGAGATGCCTGAATCCTATATAATGAAACACAAAGCTATTGATTACAAAATAAGACGATGAAAAGGGAACTTTCAAGAAAGTTGTGGAGAAAAATGTGAGTCATCTAAAAGTACCCATTTGAAGGTGGAGCAGAATAAGCTCTTTCTTCCACATCGCCGATAATTCAGAATGATATGGATAATTGAAGGTTTCTCTAACAGCTGTACTGCAGGAGTGTTGCCATCCTTCTCTCCCTCTCCTCTCCTCTCCTCTCCTCTCCTCTCCTCTCCTCTCCTCTCCTCTCCTCTCCTCTCCTCTCCTCTCCTCTCCTCTCCTCTCCTCTCCTCTCCTCTCCTCTCCTCTCCTCTCCTCTCCTCTCCTCTCCTCTCCTCTCCTCTCCTCTCCTCTCCTCTCCTCTCCTCTCCTCTCCTCTCCTCTCCTCTCCTCTCCTCTCCTCTCCTCTCCTCTCCTCTCCTCTCCTCTCCTCTCCTCTCCTCTCCTCTCCTCTCCTCTCCTCTCCTCTCCTCTCCTCTCCTCTCCTCTCCTCCCCTCCCCTCCCCTCCCCTCCCCTCCCCTCCCCTCCCCTCCCCTCCCCTCCCCTCCCTCCACACTGGGGTGTTTCAGGCTGATTAATTGTTAATTGGCAAATGTCAATATGCCCTGGATCATATTTTGCTGAAAACATACAACCATTCCAGTGGTAGTCATTAATTTTTACTTAGTCTTGTTTGCAAAATCGCACTAAGAATGATGACCATTTTTTATAATTTATCCGAGGGTTTCTAGGAAACAATAGCTTGTGTTCTTGCTACTGGCACTCTCCATTAAAACTTTGAATTAGGTAGAAAGAAGGGTGATTGTTGTGTCAGAAAGACTGGATTGCTCTAAGACAGTACCTACATGTAAATATATGACTATTCATTTGCTCAATTAGACATGTGCATAAGTGCCATAGAACTGAGACCAGAGAGTGATCTGGCCACCAGCACTCTGTTGCTGATGTAAATCAGAAAAAAGAAGAAAAGGAAAAAAGAAAAAAAAAAAAAACAAAGAAAAATAGAAAGAAAAAAAAACAAACAAACAAACCAAAAACCAAACCCCAGCCTTGCTTAATGAACTAGCTTCCTGCCATTGTGTTACCAAAACAGCTAGAAAGTCACAGCATGGACTTTTAGTGACAACACAGTTATTACCCAGTTCCTGTTGCTTTGTTGTATCATTGTTACAGCCCAGTGGTTGTATTTCAGCTGCAGTGCTTTTGGAGTCGGTGTGGAGGTGGCTGCTTCTGAAAACATCTAGAAAAAAACAACTCTTTTGGTACTAATGGGTATTTCTGTAGCACTGTAAACTAAGAGGTCAAAGGCTGATTGAGCATGAAAACTGGAATGCTGTAGTATATAAAAAAAAGAGGATAATATCTTTTTTAGTTATTTGTGAATATTCTAAGGGGGCATACTATATCTTTTTTTAAAAATTAGTCAAAGCAACCATGAATATGTGTAACTATGTTTTCATGCAGGATAGGTTTAAAGAATGTGATTATTCGGACTCATGGTGCCTGTATGGTTTCTTCAGATTAATTAATAAAGGTCAAAATATATTACTGTGCTCCTACTTATAGAAGTTTCCTTACAGAACTGTGCTGAGGAAGCTCCCTCCTCAGCTGCCTGCTTTTTTGCCTGTTATACAGATAAACTGAAACCTTCATTCTCCAGAGCTGTCATTCTCATATCTTTCATGTGTACTAAACTCACTCAGAAAAATATTTCAGAGGGAAACAATAAAAGTGCTTCATAACTCATACACAGTAATTGGTGTCCTGTTGAAATCTGAGGTCTTATCTTGAATTCCTAACACATCTTATGCTTGCTGGAACTTCACACAAAGAGTGTGGCAGGACTGTGTCTTTGTTGATATAACTTTCATTCCAGATGTACAATCATTTTACTGGTTTATTCTCAAAAAAATTACAGGTACATTTTTATATAGATAGATAGATTTCAGTCTAGTCAAGTGAGCAATAATTTCTCAATCTTCTGAAGATATTTATTCCATACGTTCTAGCTAAGAAATCTTTATTATCATTTTTTTAACTATCAAGATGTTCTACAAGGTCTTAATTGGCACTACTTAATCTTAAAATTGTTTGTGTCTTTTAATAGGTATAGATTAATCAACAATTTTATTTTAATGCCAAAACTCTTTAAAAACACCTAGAGGTCAACCACAATATTGACTTTTTATATCTGTCCTACTTGAAACAAAACCCAACCTTTTTTGGCTACAGATCACACTCCAGTGTGTTACCAAAAGGTGCAGTAGAAATTTCAGAGGCAGCCCAAATTGTGATTGTTTTTGGAAATTTATTCCTGAAGGATATATCTGCATAATCTTTGCCATGAAAACAACCAGGTACCAAATTCAGGAAAGCTGTGTTTGCTTATTGCAGGATCCAGATCATCCCAATCAGGTACCTGTTTGGCATGATTTCTGGATACCTATTCCTTGCATTTCTGTGGTAGCCAGAAGGTGGATGGAGGGTGAGTGAAGCGGGAAGGAAGCGGCACACCGAGGTTGGAAGTGCCCACAGTATGCACAGAGGGCCTCCTGCATCCATGGCATAGAAGTAACACAGAAACTGGAGCACAGCAATCTTCTACGTGGGTTGTACGATCTTCTGCTCTGTGGCTTTCCTGCAGAGAATTCACCTTGTGCCCAAATGTTAGATTTCACCACTGGCAGAAAAAATGAAAGGGAAAAATTACCATTTCAGAGGTCTCAGCTGCTATTGTAGAAACATGTAGTTATTTACTGAAAATGTCCAGGGACGGCAACAACCAAAACCAGTATCTTCTCCATTCCTCACTTAGCCCAAAATTAAATGCAAGATTCATCAAGCCTGACTTAACCTTCTCCTTAAGCACCTGCCATCTTATGCCTTTAGGATCAACTCTGTTAGGAAGCCCAGGCACCAAGCCCACATGGGTCTTCTTGAAGATGATGTTGTTTTTCTTCTAAACCTTCCATCAGTTTTGGAAGTCAAACCTTATTCTTCCCGCAGTGCTATTCCTCAGGAAAGAAGCTATACCATAAGGGAGTCTTCACAGACTGAAGGAAGCTCATGGGGATAGGTGTGGCGGCTCCAGAGCATTGAATAGCTCCAGGGAACTGGTTATAATGTGTACAAAAACCAACAGCAGACGGGCTTAAGTACACAGAAATTGGCATTGTTTTTAGGATCAGACATCCATCAAAGAACTTCAAAGGAGTCACATAATAAGTCATCATCATCATCATTATTATTATAAACAGGTTAATCAGATCAGCTAAAATAAGAGCAGGCCTGAATTTCTACTGAGCCTTTTTTGAGTTTTAAAAGAAGGTAACATTTTCATTCACACTTTTTTCCTCCCTTCTTCCTATGTAGAGGTTGGGAACTGTCTGTTACATTACCAAATATCAGTATTGCTTGAAGACAGAGAAAACACCTGTGTCCTTGCATGCCCTAAAAGGAAAGGTAAGCTATACCACATGCTGCATTACTTAACTGTGTATTTTGTCAAGTATTAGTGTATAAATTTAACCATGAATGAGAAGGTTGTGACCATATCTTTGTCTGAAATGTGTCCACATATAGTTCATTATACTTTTTCAAATCTGTACGTGTCATTTCATTATTTCTAGCCTATTCAGAGTCCATTTCTTATCCTTTCCATTATCTACCCAGAAAAATGGATTAAATTGGGTCACTACTGTGCTCGTGTCATCCCCTGAGCTGCCTGGACACCTGGGATTTTAGGACACGGCAATATAACAAATGTAGCAAATTTTTTTGCTTTTTATGTCCAAATCCAATATCTTCAATTTATTTCCCAATATAACATCCACACTAGGCTGATGGGAGACGTATTTAGAGCTCTTTTTCCGTTGATATTTTGCAATTGCTTGTGTGCGATAGCAATGCATTGTCTTCCAACAGCTCAAGCAGAACTGCAGGGTCACATCTAAAGCCATTACATAGACAATCATATTCACTTTTGTCTCCATATCCAAACAGAACTGATGCAGTCATAAATCCCACAACACACAGAAATGCCATACACCCTTCTGACATGATGCAGGGGGCAGGGTTAGGTTTGGTTTTCTTCCTGTTTATCTTGCTTTTAAGTGTGATGAGGAATTTACCATGAACTGGCTTTTTAGTTATAGTTAACCTCTTCAGAAGGGCAGTCTAATGGCAAGGTTTTAACTTTACCAACATACAGAGAAAATTCATGAAGCCTTCAATATTTTTCTAAGCAATTTTCGGGTTATTTAAACCTTTGTTATCTGTATTTGGGAATCTGTTAAAGAAAATTGTCTATTTCTAACATTAATCAAATTAACCAAATCAGCTTTCAGTGACTTATTAACTAAAGAATATGATTATCCTACAGAACCAACCAAAATAATTTTAAATTAAGTCATTTTTTCAGGAATACATAGACATTTGGATTTGCACAAACACACGTGGGACCCTGGTTTGCTGGCCTTTACATTTATATCTGTAAGTAGCTGAAGTAAATGAGACAAGACCACTCATGGGTGTGTTTTCTTTTGTTTATGCACCTACATTTAGTATGCCTGAGTACATGAAGGTTCTTCACTGGTGAAATATGGCACAGATAATTTACAGATAGAACATTTGAATAAGTGATGTTCAGAAATGTAAATTCCCTTCCTGTCACAATCCTATTTCATTTCAGATTAAATTATATCAATGTTGCAGTTCTAGAAACTTTTTATATCACCAAAAGTAGGAATAATAGGCATTATTTTACTTTATCATGTTTTTTCAGTGTTACAGGCACTTGCACATAAACCAATGTATATAATTTAAATAACTTACCATTATAACAGCTGGTTTATATTGCCCTGAAATAAAACACAATAAGAATAAGCCTGCATACCCAAACATTATGAGCAGATTTGCTCAAAGGGAAAATAATGTTTTCCTCAAGACCCAGGCTTCCAGAGAACTGGAAAAATCTGCAATCAGGACACCACAGAAAACACAGGCCTGTCATGCCCTATCTGCTACAGAGCTGTTGCCAAAATGGCCTCTGTTGCAATTAAGGAAACAAAATGCTCAGGCTCAACCTCGCACTGATGACCTCTGGCATTCTCACCACTATACTAAGCCTGATTTGAACAGAAGTAGACAACGGGCATTAGAAGCACCAGCAGTTTATCAGCAGCACACAACAAGCACTAGGGCCACCATCAACTTTACATTAATGCTCTCTCCATCTTGTTCCAACTGATTCACCTCTACTGATAATAACTACAATAGGAAGTACTTGGGGAAAAAAGTACACGCCTCAACCACATGGCTAATGCCTAAAATTAGCACACAAAAGCTACATCACTGAACACAGAATGACTAAAAAGGCCCCTGCATAAGAGAGTGAGATCCCTATCATTATTTAAATACGGCCCCAAATTGATAAGTAGATTTCATGTGGGTTTTTTACTTTGGGTAATGATACAGTGAGAGGTAGCCAGTGAATCTGACTCTCATATTAACAATTACTATGGTCACTTGACACCTAAGCTTGCAATCACCTTCAAATTAGAGATCCCATTTGCAGCCTTCTTCATGCTCTGCCCCAAATCAAATAATTTCCATGAGATATCATGTGCAAAGGTTGCTTCTTCCTTTGTGATTTAGAAATAATCAGGACTGTTGGTCTATAAAGGGTAGAAAGAAGGCTGTGAGGCTAAAAAACGCACGATTTAATTTTGAGTAGAGCATAAATGACACATTTTACTACAAGAGTATACAAAATAAAGAGGTTCATTGACATGAACACATATAAGACTAATTTAAGCAAGAAGGACTAATTTACACCTTATTTGAGAGAGGTGGGGTGTTAGTGTAAAGTAGAAAGAAGAGACATGTTGTGGCAGACTGTCTAAATATTAGGGAAAATTAAGAAGCTGTTAATTCATTTCAGGACATCCTCACTATATAAGTTTTAAAAAAATAGTTTTTCTTTTTTCTTTTATTTTTTAAGACACTTGGTAGAATAAAAGCTTCTTGGCATTAACTAAGACACACCTGAAAGCTGACTGTTTTGGGAAAATGATGAGATTTGTGGTTATATCGGTCAGGATACAAGCAATGGAGACAGAGAACAGGTATTTCTAAAGGAGAAAACAGTGTTAATACAGTCTGCATAGGAACAATCTGCATCTTATCAAGTAATAGAAGCGGAGTCCTCCATACAAACCTCAGCACTATAGTTTAATTTTGCAACAGAATTAGTTTGTTGTACCAGTTTATCAGTCTTCAGCTGCTCTGCTAGGTTATTCAGATTTCAGCTTTGGTAAGAACAGCAAAACGTGAAAAAACAACAAAAAAGGACAGTTAAATGTCATCAAAGCAGGTCACAGAGATGCATCTGTCTTCTTTAAGGTAGGAGTGGAGGTAAGGAAGTGTGGGAAATTAGTTCAAATTGGAAAGTTAGAAAGCTGACAATGATGTGTTGTCACCATAGTGGCTCCTAAGATGATCCAGGTTCTTGTCATGCAGTGGTTCACTGCAATGTAAGGCCTGAAAAAGAGAGGAGGTAATCCTCAACTTGCAATGTCCTGCCTTACTATGAATTGTTTTTAATGAAAGACGAAGAGAGGAAAGTACAATGAGGTATTTTCCAAAATCACTGCTCAGTAAACCATTTAAAAAACTTTGTAAGCAAGCCCACTGCTTAGACCTGATGATCCTGGATCTCTCAGGACAATGATGAAATGACCTAAGCCCAAGAATTGTTGATTTCTTCCCAAATAAGACATAAGGGTTCCCTTGCTTCCAGCCTAGCTGTTCTTTCACTTGAAATCTTAATTCTAATAAATCTTACCTTGTATTGATCATCCATGTGTTTACAGTTGAATTAAAGTACTGTATATAGCCATAGTTTTCAAAGAATAGTGTCCATTACTGCTGTCCACATGTAATGCAGCTTTTAATCACAGGAAGATGC
Organism: Strix uralensis; assembly: GCF_047716275.1. Lineage (NCBI taxonomy): Eukaryota > Metazoa > Chordata > Aves > Strigiformes > Strigidae > Strix > Strix uralensis. Next base: position 125,493,901 of record NC_133972.1, on the reverse strand, counting down.
AACACTCATCCATAGTACATTGAAATTACTATTTTTTTTCTCAGTTCTTGTCATTGGTAAGATAAATGAAGGCTCTCTAGTCTTCAGCCTTCCTTCAATTGATAACAGGCTACTTAAAAAGAAAATATTAAACCTTGTGTGAAAAGTCTTCTGATTCAGATTAAACAAGCATTTAATAGCTTACCCTGCCAATAGCAAAGACCTCTGGAGGAAAGGAAGAAAAGAGTGCAACAAGACAAAAATTAGTTTTCATTGGCTTTTAAGCTCCTCAATGTAACAAGGCTCTGTAACACTTTCATCAGCCATCAGCATCTTGACTCTGGGGTAAAAGACCTTTGATAAAGAGAGAATTCTCTCCAGTCACATAAAATCAGAAAAATACTAAGAAAAAGTTCACTTCAAAGATAATCTGCTGGTACTGAATTTTAAGGAAACTGTCTTGTAATTTATCACTGTTTTCCAGAGCTTTTACTCATCATGGTAGTGGGATTGATAGATAATCCATCAGTGGCTTCACAACAGATCATGAGCCATTCTTTGATAACAGAAAGCATTTCAGAAACATACGCTAAGATACTAGTACAGTCTCCAGCTACTTTTTGCTGGCACCTCAGTCCACTGTGCTATAACATCTACCCTTGTGAAAGACAGTATGATAAATCTCAACTATTCTTTTGTCCTAATAAGAAGCTATGGTGAGCTACTGGCCCTCCTAAAGCTATGGAGCTGGATCTACGATTAATTCCCTTTAGTATTCCAGCTTTTTTTTTTCCCTAAACATATACGTAAAGATAATACATGTATAACAAAATTTGCATAAATCAACAAATCAGATTAATATAGTTTTTTAAAAAAACAGTAACTTGTTACAAATTAATAACAAAAAATATAAGACTTCAATTCACAGATCAAATCTGATCCATGTCAGTAATATCCAAAAAGCTGATGGCTCTTTACTGTTTCTATGACAGCTATATCCCCAGGACAGGCTGAACGTCACCAGTTCCATCTGGTGGAAGCAACATTGGATGAATGAACATTAATTTAGTTCTCATATGCACTGACACTAACATGAACTAGGATGAAAACTACATTTTAAAAATTTAGGAAATCAAAGGCAAGATCAAAAATACATTGCTAGCCTCCAGGGCTACCACCAGAAGTACTCATTAATCCTGTATGTTTCCAGAATCAGGCTTCTGTGGGACTCCCTGCTTATACCTAGCATAAACACAGGTGTGTGACCCAAATCGATGATATGCTCAAATCTTGTCTTATTCAACAACAAAAAAAAAAATCAACTGAAAAAAATTCATAGCTTAGGAATTCATATTAGTTCATTTTACAATCTTTTCTGTCATTGTTCTAAATGAGGACTTCCTTCTCTTTTAAATTCAACCCTTTTTGTCAAGGGAGAGAGATTCTGCATTGAAAAGTACCTCTATTTATCATCTTGCTGTAAATAGATATGGTGACTCACCACTACACTTTAACAGGAATCTATTGTAAAATTGTCCTCGTCAAACATTCTTTCACTTGACCCATCACCCAAAGAACAAATAAAACTTCCAAGAGGGAAATATTCATTCCCTCTTCTTGAAGTTGCCTGAGGGCCCTCAGCTTAGGCCAAAAAGTTCATGGTATCTACGAGTGCATGCTAAACCCTGCTTTCTGACCAGATCCTCATTTTAAGCAGTTCTAAAATGTGGGCTGACACACCAAGGCTAGTAGTAGCAGCTCATCAGTTCTTTCTGGATATGCAGCCCCATAAACAAACACACAGTCCAGCCTATAAATAACAAAACAGAAAAAGGAGATGCCTTTAAACAGCATATAAATCAATGCACTGTATGGCAAACCTCCCTGGATTGCATATTTGCATAATGTAATATTAGCTATATAATCAGCCTCTTAATTTTTTTTTCCCCAGAGAGCCAAAATGATTTTTTCTCACAGCAAGCCTTATTAAATGTACAGATTCACATAGCTATGCCATGAAGTGATTTTCTCATACAAAGTAATAGTTTGTTTTTCTATAACATACTATGAACATCAAAGAAGAAAATGGTTCCATAATAAACATATGCATCATTCCATTTTTTTTTGTACTCCTTAGAGACATAAAACATACAATAGTCATGCCTTTCCTGTTACATGTGTATAAATTCTGTCTACTAATTTTATCTTAATATTTTAAAAACACACTGTGGTCCAAAGGTACCTGGATAGTGGCAAACAAACGCATCCTGTTTCTGGTTTTACTGCTGCACTCCCTTGATAGTTTAAATGAATATAGAAATCATCCTGGTTTTTTGAGAGCTACCTCATGGCCATCATTTGAGGACAAAGGTGAGGTACCTTGACTGAACAGCTTTGAATTACTAGTCTTCCTATTCCTTATAGTTGGATAAGGAAATTTACTACCAGCTGTGAAAATCAGATGACTGCTGATTGCTTTCAGCTGTAATTAGAGTTGAATGTACAAGATTGCCATGATCACTCAAAGGCTGACAGAGTGCATGTTCCTCAATTCATCATGTTTGAGGGATTTTTCCCAGTTGGGTCATCATTGTCTTGCATAGGGCAAGAAAGGTGCAATGTTCCTTCCCTTTTTTTTTTCCTTTTTTTTTTCCACCTTCAGAACTCTTTGAAGTTTCTCAGATTTAACAGGTGATGAAACCCACTTGTAAGTTGAACACCAATGTGCTAAACAAGGTGTCCTAGTAAATTTTATGTTGGTAATCAGACCAGAAAATAGATAGATCCATATCTAGTATCTTCTAGACAACATCCACAGAGTCAATAAATAACAAAAGCACTTTGTCAAAGTGCCCTTTGTTGTCATACTGAGGCTTGGTAAACATATGAGTTTACAGCATTTATTTCCGTATTCACAAAATTTTTGGGAAAGGAATTTGCCTTTCCTACTGTACCAGTTTCTCACTGAGACAGAATAAACCAGAAAAAAAAAAAAAAGAATTGTCTCCCTTACATTACAGGTACAGTCTACTGTATTTTCCATCTTTTTGAGCCTCCATAGAGTGGAAACAAAAGGTATACCTCATTAAGTTATGACACCAAGCTATCAAAACAGAAGTCAACTCTTGTCCATTAACAAAGAATGTTGTGCCATCACTGCTGTGCCCTTCTCTTTTGCAGTACTCCCTCCTTTCCCACTACATCTAAAATTCTTTTGTGTAAAGAGTGAAGAGAGAGAGTAAGATTAATCATGTGAATAGGTACTATTGTATCACATCCTGCTAACTTTGCTCAGGAAAAAACTCTGCTGGGAGTTCTACTGGAGGAAGGAATGCAAAACCCAGTCCTCAGTGATGACACTTCCTACAAATACTAAGTGTTGGAGTTAACAGATGATCTTCAGAGCAAGATTAACAGCTTGACATGTCTTGGCAGTTCCAGGAAACTGCAAGTGTATGAACCTGACTGCGCAACTTAATGTATTTGTTTTTCATAGAAGTATTTGTCCCAAGACATGCTGTTTCTATTTCAGAACTCACCTCTCTAAGAAGTACCTTTAGCTGCCTGGTTGTCCTTAGGAAGGCGAATACATTTCCCACATAAATGAATCAGTACTTACCTTAGAGATGCATATAAAGAAAAAGAAAGATATACTTACTTTTGCCTGATGTAGAAGCTCAGGACATACTGTGTAAAGATCTGAAAACACTAAGATGGAATGTATTTTTCTTTTTAGGTGAATGTGACCTTTCAAAGTACCAGTTATTTCTCCAGATATCTTCAAAATGTGACATCTCTATTATATAAAATCTCTTCAATAATCCACAGATTCTCAGTGACTCTACTTTGGAGGCAGAGAGAGAGAGACAGGGTGAGGGGGAAGAAATATTATTTTTTTGAAATATCAAATAAAAATAAGAATAAAGACTTGTGACAAAACATTTTAAAACTTTATGGAATATACTATAACAGCATTAAATATTTCTAAACCATACAGATATGTCTAGCTATGTACTAAAAACTAAAATACAAACCACCAGATTATGAAGACGACATGATTATTTTTTAAACAATTCAATGTGGTATAGGAATAGCTGAGGTTTTGTTTGTACAAACTCATCTTTTCTAAACCCAGTGTTTAATAAAGACAGAGAGTTGAGCAATTATTTCACGTGCAAAAATAAACAGATAGCTATTAAATAGAGCAAATATTTGGTTAAAAAAAAGAAAATGTTTTAAAATATTGCATATATTTGCAAATGTTGTACATATTTACTTATCATTGTTATCTACAGTATGACCAAATTTAAAATTGCTCACATTCAATTTAATTTCTTGTTTTGAATTCAGATAAGCAGTGTTGAATTTTCCTAATTTGTTTACAGCTGCTGCATTTCTTAACTGGCATAATACAGTAACTAGCTCACAACAGACTCCACACAGCAAAGGTATTATTAATGAGCTGAGGATGCTGGTGAAAATCCAGAAGAACAACGTATTTTATTTTTCTTTCCTTTCAAGTTATGTTATAACCTGGAAGGTCAAGCTCTAGTAGTTCCTTTTTCCTGACCCATGCACTGATTTCTCCTGAACAGTGTTATACCCCAATTTACAGGTTCCGGTGCAAGACTAAGCTGATGGAAATGCATCAAGGATGGTCTATTTACAGTGGAAAATTTCTTGTCTTCTTTGTTAGTATATTCATAATAGTTAGGGTTTGTCATCCATTAGTATTTGTATCACCATAGGAGCAATCCTATTCAGAGTCTTGCCAGGTAAACAAAGACAAAACCCTTCCCTCAAACATCTTCTTTCACAGAAAGTTTGACAGTGAGTGGAGAAAAAGAAAGAAGGCAAAGTATCACAGCAAACTATTTCCCAAAATAAAAACAAAACAAACAAAAAAAAACCAAAAATAGAATGAAAGCACAACAGCATGACTAAAAGTTTTAGTATATTGGTTATGCCATAATGAAGTAGTAACACTATGATGATAGTTGAGATTAGCAAGAGAATATTTTCTCACTCACTGAAGTTTGTCAAGTCAAAAAAATTGAAGCATCAATAGCTTTGCAAACAAAAGCAAACTGAAAAAGCTGAGACGTGAGGGAAATAAACTTCATTCATCATGTGCAATAGTGTAGATGTGCTTCCACACTCAGTGGCTTCAGTTACAGACAAGTGTCTGAATCCCATGAATCATTTATCTTTTTGACTTCTGTTTAGCATTTGACCTCCCAGAAATTTTTATAAGTGGGAAGTTAATACCAAGAGGAAGTCTGGACATAGACATGATAAGGCGAATTCCTGCTTCCTACTCCAGAAATCTTAGCACTGAAATGACTGCAAATCAGTCTAAAGCCGAGATACAGAAATGCAAGAGGGAGGTAAAGAGGAAGAGAATGGGTTGGTAAGTCAACCAACCAATGCAACAAGCAGTTCCAGGTCACTTAAGATAGTCTTTAAGTCAACCTAAACCAAAACATCTTTTATAAGAGAAATTATCCTTAGTTTGATCTGCTCCTCCTAAAACATTATCAGAACTAAATTTTATTCTAAGATGTTCAGCAACAGATAAATTGATACCCACTCTTCTAAATTTCATATTTATATTTAGTAATTCATCATTCTACATACAACTGAGATTATCAAATATTATTACACACCAACAGAGATTTTTCTGCCAACTAATAATGATTAAATAAGATACTTCTAATAGTATTCACAGAATCACAGAATCATCTAGGTTGGAAAAGACCTTGAATATCATCTAGTCCAACCATTAACCTCACACTGACCGTTCTCAACTACACCATATCCCTCAGCACCATGTCAACCCGACTCTTAAACACCTCCAGGGATGGGGACTCCATCACTGCCCTGGGCAGCCCATTCCAACGCCTAACAACCTGTTCTGTAAAGAAATACTTCCTAATATCTAGTCTAAACCTTCCCTGGTGCAACTTGAGGCCATTACCTCTTGTCCTATTGCTTATTACTTGGTTAAAGAGGCTCATCCCCAGCTCTCTGCAACCTCCTTTCAGGTAGTTGTAGAGGGCAATGAGGTCTCCCCTCAGCCTCCTCCAGACTAAACAACCCCAGTTCCCTCAGCCGCTCATCGTACGACATGTGCTCCAGACCCTTCACCAGCTTTGTTGTCCTTCTTTGGACACGCTCGAGTAATTCAATGTCCTTTTTGTAGTGAGGGGCCCAAAACTGAACACAGTAATCGAGGTGCAGCCTCACCAGTGCCGAGTACAGGGGCAAGATCACTTCTCTGCCCCTGCTGGCCAAGCTATTTCTGATACAAGCCAGGATACCATTGGCCTTCTTGGCCACCTGGGCACACTGCTGGCTCATGTTCAGCCGGCTGTCAATCAACACCCCCAGGTCCCTCTCTGACTGGCAGCTCTCCAGCCACTCCTCCCCAAGCCTGTAGCGCTGCTGGGGGTTGTTGTGGCCCAAGTGCAGCACCCGGCATTTGGCCTTATTGAAACTCATACAGTTGGCCTTAGCCCATCGCTCCAGCCTGTCCAGGTCTCTCTGCAGAGCCTCCCTACCCTCGAGCCGATCAACACTCCCACCCAACCTGGTGTCATCTTCAAACTTGCTGAGGGTGCACTCAATCCCCTGATCTAGATCATCACTAAAGATGTTAAACAGGAGTGGCCCCAAAACCGAGCCCTGGGGGACACCACTCATGACCGGCTGCCAACCGGATTTAACTCCGTTCACCACAACTCTTTGGGCCCGGCCATCCAGCCAGTTTTTTCCCCAGCGAAGCGTATGCCCATCCAAGCCACGAGCAGCCAGTTTCACCAGGAGAATGTTGTGGGAAATGGTGTCAACCTTGCTGAAGTCAAGGTGAACAACGTCCACAGCCTTTCCCTCATCCAATAAGCAGGTCTCCCTGTCGTAGAAGGAGATCAGGTTTGCCAAGCAGGACCTGCCTTTCATAAACCCATGCTGACTGGGCCTGATCATCTGGTTGTCCTGCACTTGTTATATGATGGTACTCAGGATGAGCTGCTCCATCAATTTCCCGGTCACCGAAGTCAACCTGACAGGCCTGTAATTTCCTGGATCATCCTTCTGACCCTCTTATATATGGGCGTCACACTGGCCAATTTCCAACCTGTCGGGACCTCCCCGGTCAGCCAGGACTTCTGATAAATGATGGAAAGCAGCTTGGCGAGCACCCCAGCCAGCTCCTTCAGCACCCTCGGGTGTATCCCATCCGATCCCATACACTTGTGTGTCTCTATGTGATGCAGTAGATCACTGACTGTCTCCTCCTGGAATGCGGAGGGGTCATTCTCCCAGTCTCTGTCTTCTGGCTGAGGAGGCTGGATTCCCTCAGTACAACTGGTCTTGTTATTAAAGACTGAGGCAAAGAAGGCATTAAGCACCTCAGCCTTTTCCTCATTACTCATTGCCATGTTTCCTCCTGGGTCTAGCAGGGGATGGAGGCTCTCCCTGGTCTTTCTTTTGCTACTGACATACTTATAGCAACATTTCTTGTTATCCTTGATTGCTGAAGCCAGATTAATTTCTAGCTGGGCTTTAAACCTCCTGATTTCTGCCCTGCATAGCCTCACAGCATCTTTGTAATCACTGTGAGTGTCTAGCCCCTTCTTCCAAAGGCCATAAACTCTCCTTTTCTCCCTGAGTTGCAGCCAAAGCTCCCTGTTTAGCCAGGGTGGTCTTCTCTGGCGCTGGCTTCTCTTACAGCACCCAGGGACTGCTGTTACAATAGAAGACTTAAGAATGCAACTGTGAGGTAGATGATCAGCTACCAATGATTTTCAGATTATTTCTCTTTGTGCCTTCAGGAACCATCACTGGAAAACAAAACTCTAGGTTGTAGGATTGGATAGCAGATGGTTTCTGTTAATATAATCAATACAATCAGTAAATCACATGCATTTTTATTTTTCTGATAAGAAGGTATTGACAATTCCTCAAACAAGCCAGCTGAACTTCTCTTTAACCTTAACACAGTTCACTTTTTTCTAATTACTTTATTGATTTCTTTGTTGGGGTTTGAGGAGGGGGATGGATTTTTGTTTGTTTTTTAAAGGAATAGCATAGAAAAAGAGCTAGTCAATATTTCTATGCTTAGTCAAAATTGATTAAGTTTCCTTGTCTGCTTCATGTCCTTTATATATATTTCTGTCATAAGCTTCCAGTTACAGTTCATAGGTACATTCCTTTCAAACCAAGAGATAAAGCTGGTACTAACCTGGTTGCAAATCCATGCTTTCCAACAGATTTCCTGTTATACCTGACATCTAAACATTTTAGTGGATCTGGGTTGAATAGACTTGTCTCTTCAGCTCATAAAATTTAATACATATCAAATTAATTGCAATGTGTAAGGGAAGAAATGAATTGCCTGGGATAGTTATTTAACACATTTTTATATATATGTAAAATGTACATATTCACATAGTTACATGTACATAATGTACAGGTTATTTTAACGTCAAATGTATACCGTTGTCTCTTCTTCCTCTAGTTTATGAGGTTTAGTACCTTTCAGTAAGTGGAATTGTAACTAGGCTGGTTCTGAATACTGAAAACAAGAATATCAGCAACCCAGAGAAATGTCCACATAGGTTCACAGAAAAGCCTTAGAAAGAAAATGAAAGAAATATCATGATAAATACACTAATACAAGCTATAGTATAGAGAGAAACACTTCTAGTCATCCTTTTTCATAAAGCAGTCTGCTAAACCAGCAATGAAGCATCCAGTGAAATTGGAGAGAGAGCAATTTTTTAAATGTTGAAAGGAAATCCTCTATGTACATAAAATTCACCTGTAGAAGTTCTTTGCCACAACGGTGGTACTGAGGTCAAAGTCTTAGAGCGATCCAGCAGAGGACTAAGCATTAATAGGAAGACAATGACAGCCGGATTTGCAGTTAATTAAGACTAATGTAACTACCTTGGTGTTATTAATCCTTAGGTGTCTAAGCACTGATCATCACCTGAGTGGTTAAGATCAAAAAAAGAAACTTTCCTTGTAAGAAGGTTATTGACCATTGCAAGTTCTTAAATTTATCTCTAAAACACTTGATAGTGTCTGATTTGTAGTATGGACTGGTTTGAATAAGTATAGTATGCCCAACATCATTATATTTGTCAGTAGAATATGTATGTAATTTCAGATTACAACCTTTATTATTTACTTGTTGATGAAACTCATGTCAAGGTCCTTTTTTCTACAGGTTTAATTATAATAGGCTTCTTATTAGAAAGATTTTATATTACATGGCTTTCTTCTCCACTAGTATTATTATATATTCAGATTACATCTCATTTTATATTTAGCCATCTAAACTAATTTAATGTACATCTGTATAAAATATGTAAGAGGACAAGTAAATGTAAGGAACTTATTTATTATATATTCATTTCTTCCAGTACCCTCTTGGTCACGATAATTTCCATTAGTATTTTCGGGGGGGGGGGGGGGGGGGGGGGGGGGGGGAATATATATAAATAAAAGTCAAAGAATGTAATGTCCCTAGCATGATTTTCCAAAACTTCAACATTAATGAAAACCTACTGATCTCTGTAACAAGTATTATAAAAATTGCCACATTTAACAATTATACTAATAGAACTCAGGCTGACTAACATCTAACTTCTTCTAGACTAACTTTGAGCTTGACAGCAATTTCCTTCTATTTTTACATGTTCTCATATTACACCACTTCCTCTATTTTGTTCAGCTTAACCTGTATATTTAAGTAGTACAACAGATCCTGGCCACTAATAGTTGCAACCTATCTGTGGCTGCATTTACTGACAGTCTCTGGTCCCAAGTGATGATTGAACCTTTACCACCAAAACCACAACACCCATCTCTTCCTGGTTGAATTAAAGCACATTGTTAGATATAAGAAAGTAGTAGATTACAGTTATTGTGTAAAGCAAGTTATGGTCATGTAAACAAGGTCAGTATATCTTGCACTTCCCATGATTTAGTACATTCTGAGGCATGTCCTAACTGTCTGTGGTCTTTAAGAGCTCGTGTCACTTTCCGAGACCAACTTTATTATGAACTGTATCTATACGTCTTGGAAATTGTGGCACTGTGATTAGCTTTAGTTACTGTAGAATGACGTTGCCTATCTTCTGATCAATGCTTTAGCTCCTCTCTTTCTTTCATTGGCTACCTTTCACTGCCAGTGAGATAGTTGTTTCCTATGTGCCTGAGGAAGAGTGCTATCTCCTTTTTAAAATGTCTGCAGAGCTTCTCCACACAGCAGGCCTGGGCCACAGAGCAGCTTGAGGCGAACTTCAGGAACTGAAACATGGCTTGTCATTATGTGAAAAGCTGACCTCAAGACAAGGAAACATTTAATTATTCTGGAAGCTTGTGCTGCTGAGGAAAGATGGGGTTTTACTCCCTACTGACTAGGTTTTCCTGAAAGTTTACATCTTCATCACAGACTCTTCCATGCTTTGGAGCTGGTCCCCACTGTTGAAACTATTCCTGGCTCCATGTTCCCTCAGACACTGCATCTTCCAAGAGATTTATCAGGGATTGCTGTAATGGCCCTGCAATTCATTGTGAGATGGTTTTAAAGCAAATAGCATTTCTTTGGCATTTCTATATCAAAAGAGAGAAAAGAATGAAATACCAGATGAAAATAATCTTATCTGCCTGTATACTGTGGAAAACATTGTTAGGCAATGTGTACTATGGAAAATTCACCTACCAGATGCTGAAATATTCACTTGGACATGCAGCATGCTATGAGTCAGTCCTTTTCTCAGGATCTCATCAAAGCAGCATGACACTGTCTGAAGGCAAAAACCACTCACAGTTTGCCTGCAAGATCACCTGTGTTAACAGACGTTTGGGGCTTTTGGAGTCCTCACAGCATTTTAGGGTTGCAAGTGGGCTAGCCAAGTTAATTAATTCCTTTGGATCACATCATTTATAAAGAAAAATTACATTCTTTTTCAAACAGCTGAGGTCTTGATTTTTTTTAATTCCCTCAAATGTACAGACATGAAAACATTTCTTTTTTATGAGGCTTCTGGATTTCACAGTAATACTATTATAATGTTCTTTGTCAACTGACATTACTAGCTTACCCAACTCATTGTTCTTTCCTTAGGAGTTTTCCAAACTAACATTAGCCAACTAGCTGAACAAAGTGTACAATGTAATTAATTACATAAACCTTCCAATTCTATATGAAGAAAGACTGAATCACAGTGCCATAAATACTTATTGTCACTTATGCTTAAATATGTTTGACTATTAGACATAATCACAATGGACAGTCAGTTTAATGACCCTGAAAAATAGCTGTGATATTTACAGAAATAGTTGATAGACATCCACAGTTTCTTTCCTTCCAGTTCATTAGCAATAGTGGCAAGGTGCCTGCTCAGGAGCTGTTCAGATCCCTATCCCTAACATAAAATGTAGTGGGTTTGCATAAGTGGCTTGCCAGAGAGAGAAAAAAATGTCTTTTTGATACTGCCCTATTATGTGCCAACCCTGCCACACTGGTGCCACATGCCTCTTTTCAAAGGATTATATCAGTCCATATTTAGCTACAGAAAAGAGCGTACATATTTCTTGTAAACAGCATATTTTCAAACCAGAAGTGTTGTGTATAGCTGGTTAACACATAATAAGAAGAATGGCAACTCCTAAATAAACAGCATATGAATATTTACCCTCTACCCCAATCAAGAAACAAACAGGACTTGATAAAACATAGGTGCAGTAGACAAGACTAACATGTGGGATTAAAACCTGTGTAAGTAACTATAAAGTCTATTACTAACCCACAACTTGTGGCTAACTTGCATTGTCACTTGCCTGTAGTTTTGATGCCATATCCAAATTGATTATCATTCATGATCATTTTATGCAGATCTGCTTCTCCTCGTCCAAGGTACATTCTTCGGCCCTTTTCAAATTCTTACATGAAAAAAATGAACAATTAACAACACCTGTACTATTGAAGGAGGTGCATGTGAAGATGTGTGAGAAAAGACCCTTCTCAAATTAAAACCTTACTAAAACAAAATTGCAATTGCTCACAATCTGGTCTTGGGAAGAGAATAACAACTTTTACCTGTAGCACAAGGTAGTCACCCAGCTTAATGCACTACCGGATAGTATTCAAATATTTGGCAATGAGAGCAATTGCAGAACTTCTGTAACAGGAATTCAGCAGGTGCCTTCCATCCCTAGACAAAAGGAGTTGACCAGAGTTATGCCAATGTATAGCATCAATGTAAGACACTAGCCTTGACCTCAAGTGACATCTGCACATGATATATGTAAATTATTTAAATGTACATTTATATTTGGAACAAACACATCCTTGAGACAGATGAATGAATATCTGAATGGAAGAATGAGTTACACATACATTTACGTCAAAATCCAAACATCCTGCCTAAAAGGCAGAGCATTTGAAACTCGATTTTGAGAAGAGTCCTATCTGCTTTAATGCAGTACATTTGGCTAGGCTCAGGCAAAAATTGCTGTGTTGAAGTCTACAATAAATTCATGTTGGTCAGATGGAAGAAATATCAGATGCTTCCAAATAGGAAGGAGGTAATTTGTCCCGTTAGCTCAATGTTTAACCAATCCTCCGAATATCACTGTAATGATATAATTTCCTTTATATCATTACAGCTGTAACTGCAAGAAGATAAAGTATTTGTTTACTGAATAGTCATATAAATGCTGACTACTGCCTTACATCTTTAGTCTTTAGACCGTCTTGTTCCTTCTCTGGCAGATTCCCAGAATATCCCTTACAGTATCTTGCAAAATGTCATCTGGCCCAAAACAAACTTCAATTGTCCATTTCTACTCCAGAGCTCATTAAACTATTTGTACAGAATAGATTTCTCACTAACACCCAAGTATTCTAAGAGTTAAGAATCAAGTCTCTAAAAGGCACCACTATTTTTAGATATTACAAACTCCTATTACACAGTTTCAAAAGTATTAGCCTTATCAGCTGTTTTTTAATGGAAGCAGCACTTATACAATTATGTCTGCCTTCTCCTAAAAGCTTGCAATCTATACAGCAAGGAAAAAAAACGACACTGAAATGCTTGCTTTTCTTTTCTGCCCAACATTCTTATTTCAGTAAAATTGCATTGTACACTAAATGGCAACAATTACTGCATGCCACTGAAAGACCAGACCGTAACCATTATTTTTTCAGTTTGCATTAAAATTTTAGAACAGGTACCTGAGCAAAACATAGGTTTGCAACTGTCACAACAGGTGCACTGTATGCAATGGTCTATTAAACTAATAAAGATTAGTAACGTAAGTGTAAAATTGTATAATGCTGTAGGACTAGCAAAATATCTTCTAAAAGTATTAGCACTTATGATGCTGTCAGCCTATTGACTGATGTGAGATAATAACTACTTTTCCTGAAAGCTGAAAATACTCAGCTTCTCACAAGTCCCAGCTCTTGGCGAGTTAAATGACAAACATCTGGATTCAGGAGCAAGTCCTTACTCCCTGAGCATCTGGAACATTAGTACAGGGACTCCAGAAAATGAAGAAAGGGCTGTTGGTTTTCGGTTTTCTTTTCCCCGCACAGAAAGGCACATGCTAGGCATGGCTGAGAGCAAGTCATATTAAAATAATGAGCACATTTGCTCTGCTTATGGCTAAGTAGGAAACCCAGAAGACATATTCCCAATGTAAAAAATAACAGTCATATTGTAAAACTTTTATCAGTACTTTCTACTTCAAATAATCTTGTCATGGTTATATATACTAGAGTGTTATTTTCTTGTAAAAATCACACACATTTCTCTTTAGAATTGTAATGATATTTCTAAATGTGAGATTAGTTAAATTATCTTAGTTTGTCTTAAACTTTACTTAAGAGGGAGGAGCTGCATTTGCTTGGTAAGTCTGCTGCTTTTTCTGTTCCTGTCTGATTATCCTCTCTGATATGGTCACTTTAAGCGGTAGCCCCTCATTATTATATCTTGATGCAAGCAGGAGCAAGGAGCATACTGAAGCAGCACATAAGATATCTATGAAAGACAGGCCTTTTACTAGGGATCAGATGACTTCAGAGGATCCATGCCAGAACAACAACACCTATGATACGTCATTGCCTCCAGCACAGACGGCAGGCTGTGAAAGGCAGTCACCTTACTCTCTTCCTGCTCTTTTGGAGCAACCACATCATCAGCCTAAAGCCAGTAAAACAGCTGAGATAACCCACAGGTCCTGGTTGTCTCTTTTCTTATTATTGCACCTATTCAGTCTGAAACTGCAGTCACAGTTGAGTGTGGGACAAGGTGTGGAAAGCCAAGTCTCATAAAGACAAACCAGGAGTGCTTCAAAAAGCTGACAATACTCTCACTTCATTTGAGCTCAGCACTGAACTGGGGCTTTTTCAAACCATCTGTGACTCATCTCTGCAGTTACCTAGTTTCAAAGTGCTTGCTTCTCTGTTTTACCAGCCTTACCAGAGCACCATACAGGTGTGAGACAGATGTGGGCTGCTCTGTCACAGTGCTGCCACCTGTTTCTATGCCGTGCAACCATATGTCCCAGAACAGGTTAGTCACTAAATTTCAGAGCCCTCTTTATGGCATAAACAGAGTAAAGGGAATTCCATCAGAGAAAGTACCAGAAAATATAAAAAAAAAAAAAAAAAAAAAAAGAAAAAAAGAAATTACAAATGTTTCTCGAAACTGCCTTTAAAATTGTGTCATGCATTAACTTAGCAGCATGGTCTGTTACTTGTTTTGTATAATGTGGATGTACTTGTGTATAGGCACACAGTCCAAACTTCAGAGAAAAAGCTGACATGAGTCAATATCTTAATGTTCAATCTATCATTCATGGAGCAGAACTCTGTGCACTAAAAACACCTTTCACCATTAAGGAAAGCAATAACAAATTGGCTAATTAGCATAAATGTACAACTGTGTTCTCTCTGAAGAGCTATTATCATGCTTTCCAAATATAGTTGTTTTAGTTGTTAAATTTATGAATTCTCTTGATTTTTTTTTATATATAAATCTTGGCACCTCTATCACACATGCTATGATTCCCAGTAGGTAGAAAAGCCCTGAGCAAATATAAAATGAACTTTTAAAAAAATATATGAATCTGGGGAAAAAAAAAATACAGCAACCCAGAAATTCAATTAATGTTGGTAACAGTTTCAACTAAACTTTGGATTGGGAAATTTACAGAATTTAACCCAGTGAGATTTTGTTATGCCTTGATACAAACTACATAAAGTAAATAATAAATTAGCTTCTTCAATCTTTCAATTCTAAAATAAAATAGTGCCCCATTTCTAGTACAGAATGACAAAAAAAATGTATATTGATGTTTATAAGACTATTCCTTTTCTTAAAAAAAACTGATAAATAATCAGACCATTACCACTGAAATTCAAATGTGCCAATCAGCTGAAGAGGTTCTTTCCAATGAAAAGTCAAAAAGTCCTGGCACAAGTAATTTCATTGACTTAAATAGAACCACTTGACTAAGTGAGAATATCCCAACTGGGCCAGAGCTTTCTCTGCACTGCACTGCAAATTATAAAAAGGTATACTGTACTGTATCTGTGCCACTAAGCATAGTTCAGCTGTTGAAAATTGTACTGTGGGTAACCCTTTTATCATCCAGTGAGAATGTATCTAAGATAATGAAATCATATATTATGCTTTGAGATTTACAAATCTGACACCACGTGCAACGTCTGTTCTCCTTTAAATTAATATACAGGGAGACATCTCTTTGTATGCTGAAAAACTTTTCTCTCAGCTCTCCATAATTTTAGAGGTCATTTAATGAACAGAGTCATGATTTGATAGAATCCTCCTCCCATTGTAACTAATCTAATAAGTATCTAACATTTTAGGTAGTACTGAGCTATCTGTATTACTGCTCAATGAGGCTGCCAGTTATGCCAAAGACAAAAACCTGACTGGCAGGGAAGCAGCAGATTGGCTTAACTTCACATACTTGCCTGGCGGAGAATTTCAAATCACTCTTCATATCTCTAGTGAGCACATTCATTCAGGAGAAACAGCCTGGGTTGAGCAACTGATTTTTGGAGTACGTATTTCTCTGATGTTGTAGGGAGTACTAATTTGTGCCTTGTAAATTATACAAAGTACCTATCAAGCAGTAAATAGGTAAATGGAAGAGAAGGTCAGGAGTGTTTGAATGACTGTACTGATGAAGATTTCTCCTCTTATATTTTAATTGCTCCCCTCCTATGTATTAAAAAAATATGATGTTTTTTAAATAATGGTGACAACATAGACTCTTTTTAACTCCCTCTGCTTGATCAACCAAATCAAGTTCAAATTTTAGGTATTTACCTGTAAGGCTCCTTGTAGCTTTGTCCTGCAGTACTAAATTATTTCTTTTCTCTCTCCTCTCCTCTCCTTGTCCCTTCAGACCCATCATGCTTCAGGTTTTTTTCCTGATCTTTTCCCATTTTCCATGACCAGCAGTGCATCATTTTCCAGTTTGAAGAACAGTATTTGTAGTGGTATTCTGATTCTAGTCTTAATAATTTGCCTGGTTATTTACATGATATACACAAGAGGGTCTGTTATTGAATATGTTTTGCCCAGCAGACTAATGCTACCTATTGTTTTCACTGCTTACAGAAACCCTTTGTCAAGGTTTGGTCCTATTTGCAGAGCAAAGCAGCATTTTTTTTACTGACAAGGGGATGAAAGGAACAGGTTAGCAGCTGTGTCCAGGTTGTAGCTCTGTAAATCCACTTGTACAGTTTACAACAGAAGATTGCTGGGTCTCAGCCAGTGGTTTGAATCACAGTTCATGACTCCAGGGTTTTATAAGAAGTTTGAGGAAGAGGCTACAGAATTTTTTCTGGAAGACATTCAGAGCCACCTCCACGTGGGGATCAATCCTAGGACAGAGTGAATTTTGCTTAGACTCACAGCTGTCATTTAATTTAAACAACTTACTGAGCCCTGAGAAAAGACCTGGAATTCTGCAGGTCACTTTACTACTGCTACAGAGAGTAGTGACTGAACCTCCTTCTCTGGAAACCTCAAAGACATTTTTCTTGAAATTTCTGATTTTCAGAGTTTTTAAGAGGCTACTGGTCAAGTAAGGACAATGAGTTCTGTCCTTCAACCTGTTTTATAGATGCAGGTTTCTTTTCAGTAGGTTACAAATTAAATTCCCCACAGCTTTTTAATCATAACTCACAGTATGTGAAGTAGTTCTCCAGCAGAATGAAGGATTTTCAGAAAACAAGTACAGATACAGTTTATTCTATCTTTGAGCAAAGTGTGGACATGATGGCCTCTTGAAAGCCTTCTATAATTTGTTTAAAATATTTACTCATTTTCCATTCTGTGTATTTTGCAAATACGGGACTTCAAAGATTACGGTTTCCCAATACTAAAATATTCATCAGGCAGCTTCCTTTCAAACTGGAAGATGTTACCCAATTATCACACTCATCAGGATATCTAACCAGAGGTTTGAAGCCTGTAATAAAGATAATCTGCAAGACAAGCCCTCACACATTCATCACTCACTGTAGATGACTTCTGCTGTGAGCCACTTCTATTTCTTTTGATACAAAACTTCCCCAGGAGACAAAATAACAGGTATGCCTACTTACATGCTGATTGTCTACATCAATTCACTGAAACCTGTGGGAGATATGCAGCACAACAAAATTGCTTACAACAAACACGTTGTTAAAGAAGTCTGCAATAACTTCCCTCTTATTTCTCACCCACTTCTCCACATACTCCCCCTCTGGTATGTAAGTGGAGCCCCTAGATTACAGAGAGGAGGTTAACGAAATTTTAACAAAATCCAGGATGTTAAACCTCTGGATTTCTAAATTGTCTGTTCCTGAAGCTTGAACCCAGGCAACAGCCAGCTCAAACTCAAAATCCACCCACAGATATTATTATCAGTGCACAAATTGAAAGGGAACATGGAGATGACCTGCTTTAGGGAGGCAGCAGAATGAGTAGCAGAAGACAAGAAATAAAGCACACCAGGAAATGCCTACTGGTGGCAACTGCCTTCCCTGTGGCTGGTGCCTAAGTTATTTATTCCCAACTCCGTTCAAGAAACGTAATATAAATCTGAGGCTTGAAATCAGTGACACAATTAGAAAGAAAGGGGAAGGAAAGCATTGTATTATCCAGACTAAACTGCTATAATTTAGTCAAATCAAGGCATTCCAGATGGTTTAGTACTGAGGGGAGGATCGCTGGTTTGTTTAAAGAAGGGAATGAGATCTCAACATTTATTATTTACATTGTACTTTATTTACATTGATATGCACAAATTATTACAATAAAATCTTCTACCTGCAGTGCTGAAGACCTTTTGCCTGGGATAGTTAAAAAATAAAGTTAAACTCAAATAGCTTTTGCTCTTATTATTCTTAAAACACAAATTGGCTAAAACATTCTGTGTTTGCCTTAAGATAATGCTGTGTAAAGACTATTTAAAATGACATAGGCACTCTTTCCTGGGGACCTCCTGATGGCTCCTGACATTTTAACCTCATAATGTACAAGGCCGGTTTGTTTTGTTTGTGCAATTAGTCATGTTACTTAGCAATACAAAAAGTGCTTTTTACACTGAACTCTAGGGAATAAAATATGCAGAATTCATGAGATACAAAACACATAAAAATTCATTTCCTGAGCAGAAGCACTGCAACATTGTGTAGCAAAAACTATTACTTTTTTCATTGTGTTTGTAATAAAGAACTCAAGCAACCATGCCCTTCAGGGCTGGGCTCCTCACCACTTCACTTGAACTCAGCCTCAGCATTCAGCCATGGCATGTGAAGTTAATTACTCTGGGCATTGGGGCTCTGAACAGAAGAATGACCCTATTTGCAGCTCCGTGTACTATGTACCACGCTACAGTGAATTCTTTCAGTACCTACACATCGCACACTCAGTGACTCTGAATGGAGTAATAATTCTAGCACTCTGGAGGAAAGCTCAACTGTCATCTCATTTTCACAGGGACACTTGTCTTCCCAGGTAACCATTTAATGGGGGCTGACATCAGTCCACATTCAGTCACTGTCACCCTCCCAGTTCAAATGGCATGAAAATCCACGGGTTACAGCTTTCAGGAACCATCATGCAAGAAGGCAGGCTTGAAATAATTTCTGAGCCTGGATCTTATGATCCTGAGGCCTTTCTACCAGCTTTCGTGATAAGGACATCAGAATTATGTAGATTCAAAAATCTGCGGATATAAATGACTCCTCATCTAGAAAACCAAACACTGTCTGCAGGAGACCTGGTTTACATAATTTGCCAAGATGGCTGATTCACTGAGGAGCTGAATATTTTCATAGAAACTGCATAGCTGGGGAAAAAATAAAATAATCTCACAAAAAAAGCCCATTAGACATGATTGCTTGCCAAATACCTAACTACTCTCAGTTACTCTTGGGATGAGAAGTTTCAGCAGCTTTGAAAAATGCATGAAAAAATACACTGACCCTCTACAATTGAAGAGAAAATATCCAACATGTGCTGAGGTGGCTGGCTTTATCTGACGTAATCAAGAATTATGTCAGATGGTGTGATGTGTGTCTGGTCAACAGTACTATTAATCTGGAAGGGGAATAAAATAAGTGAGGAAAGGTCTGTGCCTGGTAAAATCAGTTGCAAATCTGACTCAAAGAATACAAGCATTTAGTTTCTTTAGCAGGGTTTGTACCACATTATTTGTTAACACCATGATTCACTTTCAGCTTGAAGTCCTTATCACCCAGCATTTTGAACATCAGTTGTAGGAAACTGAATAGCCACTTTGAGGCACAAGATGGGAGCTGGGCTGTTATTTCTTGGGGTATTCTTTCATTTTATACCAATGTAAGGCAATAATTTTGCAGATTCTTTTTCTTTATTCCAATCCGTCTTGGTTTCTTTTTTTTTTCCTTTCCTGATGTTGGTTCATTAACTGATTTATTCATTCATTCATTTAAGTCTAACCTAGAAATAGGTTACTTTGCAGCTTCTAATTTTATTTCATCAGATACAAACTTTGCATAATCATGTAGAGAGAACAGAACACAGAGAGAAACCATGAATTTGCTTTTGAATATTGCCTTAATTCTATATAGGACAGGAAAATAAATTATAGGTCCAGTTTTTAACTGCTAAGCTCTGGACTAGTCATCTAGGTAATTTTTAAGCTTGGCTACCATTTACTAGTATTCATTTGCCAATATTCATATACAGACCTTTCCTAATATGATATCCATCTCTAAAAGAAGCAATGGGATTTGACTGGGTCTAGATAAAAACACACTTGATCTCTTACTGACACATATATATGTGCTGGGATGGGTTCCATTCAGAGATGAATTAGGTGAATCTAAAAGAACATTAAATGTTCTACCCTTTGGAAACTGTTCCTGCTTTTGTACTGCCCATATGCACTAATTGTCTATGACTACCAACAGAAAAAGAACATTCTTGATATGCTCATTCAGATACCACGTGCTCAATAGCTGAAGAGAAGTAGATTGGTTTGTTGCAATTAAAGGGCACTTCTTTTCTGGCTATTAACAATATCACCATTTATTTCTATTAAAATTTTCCAGACCCTGTGAAGCTGCAATTCTTTTTTTTTAAAAAAAAGAGAATGCGAGGAAGCATGTTCTTACCAGCTTAAATTTTGCCTGAAACTTTCAAAATTCTAAAAATCATCTCCCAGATCTCCTGACGTATCAGCAGGGACAGAATCCTCCTCTCACTTTCGTTTCTTCATTCATTTGTTCTTTTATGCTCAAGCTCTAAACCATTTTTATTTCCCAGCGCAAAATCTGAAGCTTCAGAACAGACAGCCATGAAGGTGACACTTTAAGATAGCTAGAGTAGGTGAGATCTGGAATGGTTTTGCTTGAATTGACAGTTCACTGTGCAGAACTTTCATGTGACCCAGACAGAAAAGGAAACACCAAGTTTTTCCTGACATGCTCTGTGAAGACACTAGAAGGTTTATAAGGGGATAATTTGCCTATTGCAACACATGTGCTTCCATAAAATATTACTCAGTTGCTGCAGTATTAAAAGAACCAAAGTATACAGTGGGAGTTTTGGTCCCACTCTTTTTTTTTTCTCCAAATAATAAACCCCCTGTAATTTCTTTTGTGCTTTACTAAGAAACAGTTACAACAATCTAGATCATGAATTTTCAAATTAATCTCTGTAAAATCCTACTTAGTCATGAATTGTTATAGTCAGTGCTGATCTCAATAAGTACACTTTTGAGATAAACAGTGTTCAACACAATATCTCTTTAGGATGAGCTCTTTTTGATTATTTAGTAGTTGTTAGTCAGTGGCTTGTTCATATAATATTTTTTCTTTCACTTGAATGAGAAAAACATTAAAGCTAGAGAATAAAGACTAGAGGGTTGCAATTTACAGCATATAATACTTCTAGGAGAATTTTTAAAATTAATATCAATTTTTGAATACATTCCTGAAAGTTTTGTATCTTTGCACATTTCCAAAACTGCCAGGCAGTTGTCTGAATAACCATCAATAATATTGAACTAGTTATATAATCTGATGGATTCTAGCTTTCCCTATTTCTGTTGAAAATTGACCTTTATTTTTAATGTATTTCTAACTGTCCTAGTTTACTTGTAAGAAGCCAAGATTTTTTTCTTATTAAATCAAAATTGATCACATCAATAATTATCATCATCTGTCAAGCATAAACCATATTACTCATTAATTAGTATTAATATTTTAGCCATTCCAAAGATTTTTAATGCTCCAATTAAGATATGTAATCACTTGGTGGATTCAGAATATGTTTAGGATATTTAAATTAATGAATTTGCTGCGTCACCAGCAAATTTTCAGGGAAAAGTCATCTCATGGGATCTAATTACAAAGAAATTCATTCTAAGTACATTGAGATGAAGGGTTTGAAAACTGATCAATAACTTCCAGAATTAAATTCAGGTTATGTCACACTTTGTGTGACAAGCTCACGGGATCTTGAACTCTGCGGAGTTTTGAAACAACATTGAAAGGTTAACTTTAAAGAAAACACACTTGCAAGCCTCCCAGATTATAGCAGAAAGTCAAATGTCATCTCTCCATAATCTCACAGAACAGCTACTGAATCCAAATGGAAGGCAAATTTACTGTTTTAAGAAGCAGATGATTTGTGAGTGTGTTCTGCAGCAGTGCAGCAATTGCTAATGGAAAGATCCTTTGCAGTTCTGCTTCTATGAAACAGCAGTAACTGAGTTTCAGAAAACCAAAATCTGGTTAATATTTTGAAATCTCCTAATTTCCTCTAAAATAAAACCAAATACTTTAAAAGCAAGTGTAGAGAAAGAAGGAACTCACATAGCAGAGTCCCTGCCAGCAGGGCTCTGAACTGGGGGTGTGGAAATCCCCTCAGAGCAGCATACTATCTCCCACTGCAGTCTCCCACTCTCAGTATGCTGTGGACTATTTACCCACTTGAACCACTTTCTCCCTTCTCTTCTCATTAACTTTGCTGATAAAAAGCAAAGAAGGAGATTTTTTATGAGAACTTTCCATTTTAATAAACCATCACACCAAAGAACTGTAACTTCGCAGGTACACAAGAAGTTTGTTAATAGAGACAGAGGGCCTCTCTTTCTAATAAATATTCAAACATGCATTAAGCCTAATGACTCTGCTATCCAGATCAGTGAGAATCCTAGACACAAGGGATCAGTTCCCAGGAGAATGGTGGAGAGTCACTCTTAGGTCAGATCTGCAGAACTTGTTCCCCGAGTTTCAATATTTTAATACCCACACAAAGTATAAATATCGTAGCATTAAAAGTTGTATAATGACAAGTCTTTATTGAAGTATACAAAATCTACCACTGATTCATGGAATGTGCTATTTCTGCCAGGAATGAAAATGATGTGTTGATTTCAATTGAACTATTCTTACTTGCACCAGCTGCAGATCAGGTTCAGGATATGTAGAAGTGCCATTATTAGGCATAGTGTTTACGTATGATGTTATTTTATTATTGCTCATCACTGATACATATACGCTTTCCTTTCAACTGTCATGGTAAAAATTAAAAGAAGTAGCCATTTTAGTGCTGTGGTAGTCCTTTTTCTTTTTGTTCTTAAGAATATTGAGCAATATGCTTTATTTCTTACATGTTTTTTAACTCTACTATCTGTAGACCATCAAGTTATATTCACAGAAATTATAATCATAGAGAGAAATAAAGTCGCTGGATGTCAATAGTTTGGTCTTTTTTTTATTTAAAAAACACTGTGCATCAGGAAAAAAAAAGAAAAAAGAAAAAAAGAAAAAAAAAAAGATGCTGTTGACAGGTGACTGGAGAAAATAACTTGTTATAGGAAGGTTTTAAGCCCTGAGGATTTATTTGTACCTGCCGGGTTAGAGATGGCCAAAGAGCAGAAATAATGATCAGACAGACAAATACACAACCACAAATAAGCTTGTGCCATTGCTCCTGGCAACTGTTCATTATTTAAAACAGTGCTACTTTGAAAAGAAGCAAAATGCTTGAGACCTGTTCTTTGTATAAAGGTAATGGAAGGCATCCTGAGAGATCTTTGAAGGTAAAAGTCTTCCAGAAACATCTCTTGTGATAGGCATTTTGAAAACAGGATGTGATTTGTTTAAAGTAAATCAAAAGTGTTCAAAAAAACTACAGTTCACAAGGGGTTGTAGGTACCCATGTCATTTTGGCACCATTTACTGAACCTAACCATTCAATTTAAATACTGATACTATTTACATAGTGGACCAAGTTTATTCAGAGTGTGTAAATAGACTAGTACATATTGTACTTTGTTAGAACAGAGGGGGAAAATGGCATATATGCAAGGTTTTCACCACATCTACCACAGAATGAATCAGAAGCGATAGGGACAACCTTGATTTTGAGGAATTGCATGTGACCCTTCATACATTCAAAAATGTCTGACATGCACAAATATAACTGGCCGGTTCATTCAGGGAGTAAATAGATTTTATAGTGTCATTTTGCTGCTAGTCACCTATTTTCCACCATGACAAAAATGCACAGGGAGCCATTAGATTTGTTTAAGTTTTTTATTCTGGCTACTCTGTATTTATTTTAATTCAACATGATTGCTTGAAGAACAAAAAACTGCCCAAATACAGAAGGGACCTTGATGTAAGGAGTTGGAGCAACAACATTTGCTACCTTCTTCTTTTTCTTATTCCTTTTAATTTTTAAATGACCATATTGTAACCCAACAGTTTATCAAACTGACACATCTAGTTGTGTCACTACCTGATGTGATGTGGCACATCACTTGAGAGTCAAGTGCTACTTCTCCGTTTTGACAGCAGCCACTCAGCCCCGGCACAGGTTGCTTTTAATCTCTTTGTTTGCTTTGCTTGACTGGTATCACACTAACACTTATTTGAGTGTTAAATAACACAAGCAGAGCCAAAGTCACAAGCTTGTGATGACACTTCCAGTACCCACTGTTCCCTCTCAATGTTACATGACTGCACTGGTGTCTGTATGTTTTATCTTGAACCTTCGTTTTAAATAATAACAGAAAAACCATCAATATATGTTTTTTACCAATGCCATCATGCTTAATAATGCATACTAATTACACTGTCATCTCCAGGCAAGTGCATATACAGAATTTAGGTTAGCAGAAACAGCAGGTCTGCAACTCCCACAAGAACATTCCCTTCCAACTTCTTTGTTCAACATAAGTAACCAGCAGTATGCTTCCACCCCAGATTTATCACTGGGATGCCCCACAACATTACAATGGTCTTACTACACAAAACTACCGCACTTTTCTCTTCCCATACAATGAATGTCTATTTAAAACTCATTTCCTCCAGGTGACACTGAATTTACAGACACAAAAACTTGTGCAGTTGAAGAGATGGCACTCCTCTCTCCTGTTGTTTGTAGGTTCCAGTTTTAAGTGAATAAAAGGAAGTCTGTGTAGTTTGAAGTCCCTAGGAATTCTCTCAACTGCAAAGAAAGATGTTCATGTTGCTGAGGTGACAGCATACAGATAAAAACAATATTCAGGAGATAAAATACCAGGAGAACCTCAAATGATTCAATTTGTTGCATTATTTTTATTATTTGCAGCTAAAAATGGTGTTACATAAATCAATACCCAGTATTTTTAACTGTAGTTCATATCTGGTCCCAGTCTTGTGTGAATGTCAGTGAAAGTATCACTTTTAGCACATGGTGTAAAGGTTTCTTTGCAGTGAATAAAAAAAATGTTCAAGTAATATTTTTCCAATTAAAAACAAATATTTAAACAATTTTGACCTCTTTAATTATGTATAAGTGCCCATTTTCATCCTCAGACAAGCCCCATACTCTGAACATCAGCTTTGCCCAAGGTCTGCAGGCAATTCTGAGCAAGTGTTTGAAGACCCCTGAAAATGGGCTTAACATTACTTGCCTCCAGGGTGGTTATCACAGTTATTCCAGTGCTTATGTTAAAGAATTAATCCTGTTATCATACAGGAATGACTTCTGAGTGGCTGCAGCTGAATTGAAAAACAAAGGGAGAGGCATTTCATAAATTTTGTAAGGGATTTTAGTGGGTCAGATTCAGGGAAGGCGACTGATAGAATGGCATCGATCAGGTGTGTAAATAAGAGAGCATAGCAGAAGAGAAGGCTCCAGGGAGACCTTATAGCACCATTCCAGTACCTAAAGAGGGCCTATGAGAAAACTAGAGAGCAACTTTTTACAAGGGCATGTAGTGACAGGACAAGGGGTAATGGCTTTAAAGGGAAAGAGGGTAGATTTAGACTAGATACAAGGAAGAAGTTCTTCACTGTGAGCATTGTGAGACACTGGAACAGGCTGGAATTATATTATATTTAAGCTCCCTTCCAACCCAAACCATTCTACGATTCTATGATTCTACTTGTTTCCAAATTTAATTGCCTTGCTCTGGGAAAAGAAGTTAGGGTAATGTTTGCAATGGAAGTATTTTTGCTGAAATCTCTTCCCATCCATCAATCTTTTCCTCAGTAATATGCGGAGTTTGTTTTTATGAGCTCTGAAATCTATTTTATTGTTGTAAAATGTAGAAGCAGGGATTACTTAGGGTCTGTTTTCATTTGGTTTGATGTGTGGGTTTTTTTTTTAAAGAAATGAACCCTTTAGCTTTTCTTTGTCTTGAAATTGCCTAACTTAACCGAGGTCACGAGGACACATTGGGTTTTTAAAAGGAAATGCATGTAGTTCTGAGTATCAGGGCACTGCTCTGCAGTTGCATGATCTCATCATCCACAACCTCATCCTTTCCCACAGCCCTTCACTGATTTTGCCACTTCCTCCCACTCTCCTTGTGGAGCAGGGTGTAAGAAGAGGACATGCGTTCTGTCCACACTCATCCCACAAAGCACAACCAGCATCTCCAGTACCATGCACATCGCAGAGCAAGAAGGATTCTTCCTTTCTCTTCATCTCTTCCTTCTGCCATTTAGTTATTAAACTAACAGGAATGCATCAAGCAATAAGTACAACAGGGGTAACTGAAATCAGGTTATTAGTGTGCATTTGGCAAACATAAGAGGTATACAAGGAATGAAAGCAGAAGCAGACCCATGTAACAAGAGTAGTTTAATTGACTTCTGGGGCCAGATGTGGTCCTACTGCAATTTCAGTGTTTTGTGATTTACCCTAGAGTAAATATGGTCTGCAGAGAGATTAGTCCTCTAGGAGAAAATGACACCTTCTCATCAGCCCCTATTTTGCTGTCTGGACAACTGACTATGTCTTGACAGCATGGAACAGGGCATGAAACAAAAGGAAAAAAAGCAATTACCAGTCAAGGTGGATATAATTAGGCCTAAATCAATGTGATAGAAATTAAGTGCCTCATTTTTATAAGATAGGAAGCTGTGCAAGACATAAACAAATTAGAGATTTAGGGGTTTTTACAGTAATAGAGGCTCCTTGGAAAGTAAACAAACAGCGAGTACTAGGAAGGTTTATGTCACAGCACTAATTAAAATCCCAGCCAAGAAAGAGAAAAATACCTTGGATTTAACAAGAGCAATAAAAACATTTTTAAAAGAACATATGGACAAGCTTTCTGACAAAATGCTTAGATTATTACAGGAAAAAATATGAAATAAATATGTGTGTGCAGAAAAAGGAAAATATGTCCTAAATGAGAATTTAGAATTAAGGAACAAGGTTGCCAGGACAGTTTTAGCAAATGCAAGAATTGAGGATCCCCTTAAGCATTTGACCGCCTCCTGGTCATGGTCTTGGAAACATTCTCATGGCTCCAGTACAGACCATTAATGGGCCAGATTCTCCACCTTTACTAACTGCATTTGGAGCTGTCAGCCTGTGACTTCTCCAGGGGACAGAGAGGGAAAAAATATCACAAATCTCAGTAGAGCTAAAACAGTAGAAGCCTTCAACATACATCTGTTAGCTAAACAGGAACAAGGGAGGTGTGGATGAATGTTCCCTTCTCCAGCTGTGCAAGAGAGGCGCTACTCTCCAGCAGGAGGACAGTAACAGCTAACTGGCAGGGTTGTTAACTGGCAGGTATGTTAACCTCTTCCACCATCTCAGCTGGTTGCAAGGTTTAACTTGAAGAGATGAGGTGGTATAAAAATGATTAAACACTCACTCATTGAAACCCAAAGTCCCCACAGTTTTTATGAGGCTAAATCTAAGCCAAGTTTTTACCATTGAAAGGAAAATAGTGTCACAAAGAAATGCATTTCTTTTGATAGTCATGAAATTCATTTAAAAGCATGACTTTATTAATGAACATCATTTGTTATTTGAACTGATTTGCTGATCATCTTTAAAGCCTTTTATTACACATTGGTTGAAATTCAGCTGCTGGTCTATGTTGTTTCATTGTGACTGTCCAGATGAGTCAGCCAGTATTATCTTTGGTTGGATAACCATGCAAGAATTTCTTTACTTTTATTCACAAATACTGAGTTTAGTGTTAGTTCCCTCAACACTTATTTTTTGTGAACTTCTGCAAAATCAGTTTTTTGAATGTTCCTGTACAGTGGACACTGAAATGTGTTTCAGGTTTTTTTGTGTGTGTATGTTATGTTAGTCTCCTGGCTCTACTAATTAAATAAAAAACCAGAAATTTTGGATAGCTGGATTCTAAATCACATAAACATCAGAAAATAAAAAATGCTGGAAATTAATTTACTTTGGAGAGGGAATACCTCATCATGCTTGAATCACCTTCTCTTTTCTTTATCAAAGAACCAGTAACTATTAAGTAATGTTAACTCTGTCTTTGCAAGATGACTACATCATTTCCAAAACAGAATTATATTTCAAAACAGAGTAAAAAAGATCAAGCATAAGATATGCCAATTAGGGAATTATCTCTCATTGATATGATCTCCTTGATCATAAAATTTTAAATATAAGTAAAATTTAAATATAAATAAAAATATTATGATGTCATTGATCATAAAACACTTAATAAATTGGAGATGAATAAATGGGAAGAAGTATGGTAAATTAAGTAAGGATGATCTGGTAGGGTAAGTGCATGGGAAACAAGTAGGAGATGCTTGGAGAACATTTTTTTACATGTACTACCAGAACAATTTTTGGATTATTCAAGGAAGGAGTCAAAGACTGATGTTGCTAGGCTTAGAAAAGAAACTTCTTAATGGGGGAGGAGATTTATTGGAAAGAAGGAACAGAACTAAGAAACAGAGACTTGCATCAGTGTCACCAGAACTTACTGAAGCTTTCTTTTGTATTCCCCAGTCACAGAAGAAGACCGGCTACACTGCTCCCCAGATCCAAAGAGTGTTGCCATCCAATCTTGTGTTAACTTTCTTTCTCCCTAAGCTCTTGTAACTTGCTTCACTTGCCCACATATAGGTCTGTACTGCAGCTTGAGGCATCTTAGGGTATAAAAGGTATCCACATGGGACTAGAAGACATGAGACACTGGAAGACCTACATCTGGGGACACCTTCTAGCAGCCTTCCAGTACCTAAAGCGGGCCTACAAGAAAGCTGGAGAGGGACTTTTTACAAGGGTATGTAGTGATAGGACAAGGGGTAATGACTTTAAACTGAAAGAGAGTAGATTTAGATTAGATATAGGAAGAAATTCTCCACTGTGAGGGTGGTGAGGTACTGGAACAGGTTGCCCAGAGATGTTGTGGATGTCCCCTCCCTGGAAGTGCTCAAGGACAGGTTGGATGGGGCTTTGAGCAACCTGGTCTAGTGGAAGGTGTCCCTGCCCATGGCAGGGGAGGTGGAAGTAGATGACCTTTAAGGTCCCTTCCAAGCCAAACCATTCTATGATTCTGTGATTCTATGATCCCTCAGGATGATGGCTGGAGGCAGGATGTTCAGGGATGTCTGTTTATTTAGCTGAAGCAAATCTGTTGTCCCTATGGTCTTTCAAAGTGTCCACACTAACAGAATCACAGAATCACAGAATCATCTAGGTTGGAAAGGACCTTGAAGATCATCTAGTCCAACTGTTAACCTAGCACTGACAGTTCCCAACTATACCATATCCCTAAGCTCTATGTCGACACCTCTCTTAAACACCTCCAGGGATGGGGACTCCACCACCTCCCTGGGCAGCCCATTCCAACGCCTAACAACCTGTTCTGTAAAGAAATACTTCCTAATATCTAGTCTAAACCTTCCCTGGTGCAACCTGAGGCCATTATCTCTTGTCCTATTGCTTATTACTTGGTTAAAGAGGCTCATCCCCAGCTCTCTGCAACCTCCTTTCAGGTAGTTGTAGAGGGCAATGAGGTCTCCCCTCAGCCTCCTCTTCTCCAGACTAAACAACCCCAGTTCCCTCAGCCGCTCATCGTACGACATGTGCTCCAGACCCTTCACCAGCTTTGTTGTCCTTCTTTGGACACGCTCGAGTAATTCAATGTCCTTTTTGTAGTGAGGGGCCCAAAACTGAACACAGTAATCGAGGTGCGGCCTCACCAGTGCCGAGTACAGGGGTAAGATCACTTCCCTGTCCCTGCTGGCCACGCTATTTCTGATACAAGCCAGGATACCATTGGCCTTCTTGGCCACCTGGGCACACTGCTGGCTCATGTTCAGCCGGCTGTCAATCAACACCCCCAGGTCCCTCTCTGACTGGCAGCTCTCCAGCCACTCCTCCGCAAGCCTGTAGCACTGCTGGGGGTTGTTGTGGCCCAAGTGCAGCACCTGGCATTTGGCCTTATTGAAACTCATACAGTTGGTCATCGCTCCAGCCTGTCCAGATCTCTCTGCAGAGCCTCCCTACCCTTGAGCAGATCAACATTCCCACCCAACTTGGTGTCATCTGCAAACTTACTGAGGGTGCACTCAATCCCCTCATCTAGATCATCAATAAAGATGTTAAACAGGAGTGGCCCCAAAACCGAGCCCTGGGGGACACCACTCGAGACCGACCACCAACTGGATAATGTTCTAGACTTTCTACATTTCATGTGGTGTTTTCCTGCTTGCAAACATTCTGGCCTTCTTTTACACTCAGGGGTCATTACCCATCTTTTATGATGCTCTGAGACTTCATCCTCACACCTTTCCAGCAAATCTTTCAAAAGGTGCTGCATCAGAAAATGTCTATTGAGTCTACAAATAATAAGAACTGCTAGTGATACATTGTCCTGGTTTCGACCATGATAGAGCTAACTTTCCTTGTGTTGGGAGGGAGCACAGCTAGAGGGCCAGGTCCCAGTTGATCACTGGAGTATTTCATACCATGTGATGTCATGCCCAGGGTATACAGGCTGGCACAGGCTCTATCTGGTGCATGAGCCATTTTTGGTTTTCTGGTGTGGTCGGTGTGCTGCTGTGGGGAGCAGTCACCACACTTGGTAAGCCACTGCTGCATTTTACCCGTTTTTTTGGACTTACTATTGTTACTGTTTTTCTCTTGTTATATTTAGTAAATTCTTTCTTTTTATTCAACCTATGAACTTTCTTCTTTTTGTCCCTCCCCTATTTCACTGGGGAGGGAGGAGGTAAACGGTCGACCACATGGCAACTGGCTGCTGGCTGAGTGCAAAACTCAACATACATCGTTAAGTATTTATGTGTATCTCCTGTTGATAAGGGATGCTCAGCACAATGCATCACATTAGGGAGTACAATTTGCTCATGTTACTTAATATAATGTATGTCACAGGGGCCACAGAGTATTAACAGTTAAGTAGTTGAAGTCTATAAATTGAAGTTGATTAAAACTTCTTTATCAAAAGATATTTGTAGGGGAAAAAAAAAAAAAAAAAAAAAAAAAAAAACAAGCTTTATTTTCCCAGGGAACTTGTGTTTTCAAAAACCTGAAAAATACAGTTCATTCCATTGAAAATCCTTGGTGTTTTTAACAAAAAATAAAATATTAGAAAGCTAAAACCACTTTATTGACAACTAAAAGTGTCAATATTTTCTTTTTTCTGTTTGTCAATCTTTTTTTTTTTCTGTTTTTTTAATTTAAATAATTCGAAATTAGTGACTGTTCATGAAGACCTGGTCTTTTCTTTCCCTTTGTGCTGGGTTTGTGTGTGTGTGTCTTGTGGTTTTTGGTAGCAGGGGAGGAGGCTACAGTGGTGGCCCCCTGTGAGAAACTTCTTGAAGCTCCCCTGGCTCCAAGTCAGACCCACCTGTGCGCCAAGGACGAGCCAATTAGCGCCTGTGGCTGTGCCCCTGTGATAACATATTTAAGAAAGGAAACCTAGGACAAGGAGTAGGAGTTGTGAGGAGGAGTTGCGAGGAGGACACCGATGTGAACACCCAGGTCAGTGGAAGAAAAGGAACGAGAGGGAAGGTGCGCCAATGCAGAGACCCCCTTGAAGCCCGTGGTGAGATGTCAGAGCTGCCCCCTGCTGCCCACAGAGGTCCACGGTGGAGCAGATATCTGCCTGCAGCCCGTGGAGGACCCCTCACCGGAGCAGGTAACTGTGCCCAAAGAAGGCCAGGATTCTGTGGGAAGAAGCTCTCACTGTTGTAGTTCGGTGCTGTGAGGATTGCGACGCGTGGGGGTGACCCACGCCAGAGCAGCTCCAGAATGGCTGTGACCTGTAGGAAGGACGCATGTCAGAGAAAGTTCATGGATAACTGTCTCCCATAAGAGGGACACCATGCTGGATCAGGGGAAGAATGAGAGAAGTTCCACCCCCTCCCCCTTGAGGAGGAAGGAGTGTGGGACTGACTGCAACCCTCTATTCCCTGCCCCCTGCACCACTGAGGGGGAGGCAGTAGAGAAATCGGGAGCAGACCTGAGCCCAGGAAGAAGGGAGGGGTGTTTTTAAGATGTGGTAATGCTTCTCACTGTCCCACTCTGTCTGTTGTTGTTGTTAGTGTCTGAATTAAACTGATGTTCCTTTTCTTCCTCTAAAAAGTCTGTCTTTTACTCATGACCATAATGGACGAGTCATCCTCCCTATCCTTATCTTGATTCCTGAGCCTTTTGCTTTATTTTCTTCTTCCCATTCCTGAGGGGGAAGGGGTGAGTGAGCAGCTGCATGGTGCTCAGTTGTCCTATGGGCTCAAACCAGTACACCCTTCTATCTCTTCTTTATCCCTTCCCCACCTCTGTGTTCACCAACATAAATTAAACTAAAAGCAAGACCATTTAATTTCTAAGCTTTAATTTTGACTGATACTTTGACCATAAGATTTATTTTACAATTCTTTAATCAAGGTAAAGCTAAACAAAACTGAATGACAACAGAGAAGCAACGAGTAAAACTTTTGTTCCTTTTCTGTAGGTCAAAATTTAGCTTGTTCCTTGTTCTTTTGCCAGAAGAAAACAAACCCCAAAGTGCTTATGTATGGATTCAGTTTCATAACTACATTCTGAGTGTTTCCTCACTCAGAAATGTGGGATATTTTCCTCACTTCTAGCCTGATTTGTGCTGCCATTATGATGTCTTTAACTTCAGTGAAGAGAGAGGAACACAAATTAAGGCAGGCTTATCGTACACCTCCAAGGGACCCAATTTTAATCGAAGTGTTACTAACATGAGGAGACAATACATGGCAGCCCACGCTGCAGAACTTCTCAGGTCTCAAGTTCAGACCCTGGAAAACACTAATGTTTTCCAGGCTTCAGAGTTCTGGCCATGGGGCAAGGCTTCAATATTGGTCTATGGCTACTACTTCCAGAGCTTCTAACCTCCCTGCCTGGATGTAGACCAAGGTAAAGATATCTTTTTTAGTCCTTTAATCATCATTATCTTAACTATACATTTTTTATAGATTCATAGGATAATTTAGGATTGAAGGAAGCCATAGGTATCATTTGATCCCATGGAGGTCAACCCTCATCATTCAAAACATGGTCAATATCATATACTACATTGCTTTTATGAATAATACCTGTTTCGAGCCTCATCTTGTAAGGACTGTAACTATTATAAATTTTATAAAATTAGAAAGACAAGTTGATCTGATCTATTATGATAGAGTTTGGGGGAGAAGAAAAAAACAAAGAGTAATGAAAGCAAGTAACAGGAAGACTGGGTTTTCAAGAAGCTGTTATAAGTTCTCGTTTCTCCTAAAATATTTGCTATCTAATGAAAACTTGCAGCTATTCCAAAAAGTATTCTGGAGTCTGGTTTTGCATTTCCCTTTGGAAGGGACCTTACCACACTTTTGTAATTTAACCACTAAAACTTCCACACCAGGAAGAGGCCAGGGGCAAAGTTCTTCTGATTTTTACACTGTCCCAGCACTGTGTTTTATTACTGCATCCCCTCAGGTCCCTACACTGCAACAGATATCAAAGTCAACTTTCCAAATCTATTTTTACAATAATTCAAGCTGGTTTAATGGGTTTTTTTCACATTTTCCGTCTGTAGCATGTTTAATGTATGAAGCCAATTATATGTGAAAATGTAAAGTGGTCTTGAGTTAATGAAAAAAACAAAGACCATATGCACACATGAGGAGTATAAATTCTGTGTTATTTCTTGCATTTGTCCTATCCAGCTGAATATAAATACAGGTTTTTTTATCTTATTCAGAAATGTTGTTGGTACTATTTACTTCATTCCCATGTCTCAGCTTTACTCAAAGTAGATGTAAACAATAAATAAAATTATTGCTAAGGTTACTTTTTTAAAAAGTGACTGTTATAATCAGAAAAGTGATGCTATAAAAATGATATCTCAGTGTTTCACATTTATTCTCCCTCAGTGACTTCTTTATCAAATGTGCTCGTTTTGCAAGTCAAAACAAGATTTTTCTCACTGCCAGTACACATGTTACTTGGAAAGCAGACAATATTCTTCTCCTCTCTTTTACAGTGATAAAGATTTTAGAATAAAAACCATACCCACCCATCTGGGTGATGGTGCAGGAGGCAAAATATAAGGCTTTGGGGTTCTACTTTGCAGTGCAGATAGTGGAAAATATGCATTTATAGTTAAATGTATGAAAACAATACAAAACCTCAGGCAGGTACTTGGGCTGTTATTCTGTGATTCTGATGGCAGTGCCTTGACTCCAACTGCAGGCCTTGAGCTATGGGAAGCATAGGCATTAATGGAGCAGTGATTTTGAATAAACATAACAATGTTTAAAATAACTGAAATTGTATTGAACAGTTGTCTTACTAGTCAGCATCTCTAGCGAGCTGAGAGCTCAAGTCTGGATCTGCTTCTGAGGACATCCTCTTCCCTCCAGTTAGTAACTGGGAAAGCAGTATACAGAAAAACTAAAAACTGTTATAAAGGGACCAAGGCAAGTTTAGTGGACAGGAGTCAGGTCTATCAACCACGGTTATAACACTCAAAAAAAAAAAAAAAAAAAAAAGCGTCCCAGTGACTTTTATGGCATAGTTTCTAGCCAACTAGTCAGACTCTTAGGACCCTATTTAGTCCTGAGTGTTACTGTGACAGCAACAACCGTAAATGAAAAAGTAGACAAACCTGTGTTAAAATTCTGTGTGTTGTGTTGGTTTCCATGTTTCCTGGTGGACTTTTGGCATATGTATAGAAGAACCAAGTGAATCCATAATCAAGGTTATAGATTGTTTTCCACCTTGAATGCTTTCTACTTTCTTCAAAACAGGCCTATGTTTTTTCAGATTTCTTGTTGGTCAGCAAAGGTGAAATCATGAACACTCCATTGCTATACCTGAAAAAGCTTGGTTTTGTTTATAGCAGATATGTTGCACAGAGAATGACTGCTGGAACAGCAACAGAATTAAGGCTGCCATTAAAATGTTGCTTTGTCTTGCTTTACAATATGTTAGTGTTAGCATTTTCTGGATTTTAGGGTTGCATATTTGAAAAGTATATTTATGGTATTAGCTGTTTCTTGATAAGAAATTATGTCTTCCTGTTTTACATGGACAGGACCAGAACTGACTGCTTGTATGAACCTCAAGACTTCTATTAAAACAATGAAGGAGAAAAAAAAGAAAAGAAAAAAGACAAATTTAGCAGTCTTTTCTTTGGGAATGATACTTTTTTCTCCCTCATAAATTTAACAATAAAAAGCCTGTTCTTACTGTGGGTTTAGAAAATGGAATATTTACAAGAGTTACAAATGGAAGAGACATTCAATTAAAAAAAAATTATTTACTCTAACTAGCTTCCTTTGGTTTACCTGGTGTCTTTAAAAAAAGCATTCTTTCTGCTACCTATTAGCAATGTAACCTATTGTTTGTTAAGCAGTCAGGATCAATTTACAAACCTTTTGTTTAAACAATCATTAAACAGAATAAATTAATGGCATACTATGTGCTGTTTCTGATAATCCAGTTAAGACAACAGCAATACATATCTAATAGATATTTTCAAAGTTTCACTGAACCGTCATTGGAGCAACTGCTATATTAATCATTCTCTCTTTTTTTCTGCACTAAAGGGCTAAATTTATACAGCTCCAATGTCTATCAAACGAGTAATCTTTTCTTCCATAATCTTTATTTTATCTGAGCTTTTAGCACATATGAATGCGCTGTTCCTTACAAGTGCAGAATTTACAGCTGGCACTTGGAATGGCATACACAGATTCAGTGTAAGCTACCTAAACATATGCATTTATTTAACTATGGAAATTGTCCCAGTGTCTTCCATGAGTCTATCTGTGACTCTGAAATTGTATGTGCTCAAATACTTTGTTGAATGTGTGTCATAGAGATACTAAAGCATTTTGCAGTGTCAAACTCTGATTATCACCAAACATCTTCTAGGTGTTCATTTACATACATATCACCCCAGCAAACTTCCCAGGGTTTAACTTGTCTCATATTTACTTTCTCCCATTCCATCCTCTCCACTCAGCTGTAAACCAGCTTGCTCTTTAAATTTCAGTGAACGAAACACCTTGCCCTCTCACAGACATTGGTGCAACTCACATGATTTGTACCAGAATAAGCAACAAACAAACTGTTTACAGTGAATGCATTTTATTTTAGATGTTCAGCCTTGGGCACTGGCATGTTACCCTCAGAATCTTCTCCAGTTTGCCCTTTCCTCGATTATTTTTCTTCCTCCAGCAGAAACCTCTGAATAATCTTTCCCCTTCACTATTGCTTTTTCTTTCTTTGCAGCTGCCTCTCTTTTTCTCTAATATACAGCTCACCCACCACAAATAGTTGTTCTCACGGTAAATAAGGTAGGCAAGCACTGACTTGTAGCCATACAAAGACCACCCAAATTAGCTGTAGCTGTAATCACATTTCACCTTTCCTGTCTGAAATGAACAACCAAAACTTGCTGCTATTAAAGTTCTGCAAAGCATATTAAAGGCAATGTCACCCATAAAGTTTCACCATGTTTTTCTGAGCCATATTTATCTGGTTCATATTACTGGAATTTATGATGTCTCTGTAGTGCTGGATCTTTGCCCCATACTTTCATTTGCTTTCCCCATAACTGAAAATCTAGCCTAGGTTAAACAAAAAATGTAACAGCTATAGTCATTAAAAAGAGAAAATCAGATGCAGTGTGAGATATTTCAGTCAAGCAGCACAGCTAGAAACTTAACCGAGAGGTGCTGTTGATTCAGTTTATGTGTAATGCTGAATAAGCTGGAAACTGTTCTCGGGATCCTTTGTTTAACAACTGAGTACCAAAGAAAGAATTTCAGCCAAGTACAGTCCCACAGCAAATGTAGAAGTCATTTCATTCCTTTTTCATTTCCTCAGATTACAGGCAGTCAAAAATCATACAAAGACAGAAAATCTATTCTTGTATTCACTGGAATGGGTGAATCAGTTCAGATTAAAAGAAGAAAAAGCACAAATTTTTGACTGAAACTTCAGCCAAACAAATTCAGACAGTCTGGGATACAAAGGAGTTTAATTAGTTTTGTGTTATTCTTTCTAGCTCATCACTTCATCATCTCTAGTGAAATCAGAACTGGAAATACAAAATAACAGAAAAAAATATTCCCAAAACCTAGAGGCTCTTTGTAGACATACACCTAGGTGTATGCAGGATATTTTTTCATGTCTGGCTGCATTTGGAAGCAAATGAATGCACAATAGGAAATTATAAGAAATAATTTCAAAAAGATTTAAAATTGCATGCTGGGGCAGATATGCAAATTAGTCATTTGTAAGTGAGTTTCTTGATAGAGTACTGGTAGATGTATCCTTACCTCCTTCCTTGATAGAACTGATGTGCAATGCATGTGTCATATATAAATCCTGCTATCTACAGAAGAGCTATTGTTTGAGTGTCAAACAATTCACTCTATTTAGCTTTGAATACAATATATTATATATGAAAATCTAGTAAATCACGAAAGCCAGACAAAGCAGAGCAGTGCAAAATGTGGGATTACCATTTGCAAATGTTTGGGACCTTTCTGAGCTTCTGCTACTAATGATGTTACTGTGTGCTGCTAGAAGCTTTTTTCGCAAAGCTTTAGGATTAATTTGTTATCAAAATGGATGACAAGCATTCATACACCGAATAATGATATTTTTAATTCATAATTTATCATGTTATGTGATGTCATAAATTAAATAAAGCTGTATTAATTCTGAGTGAAAACAGCCTTTCAGTGAATATTAATTAGTTCCCACATGACTCTGTTTTTCAGACAAAGGGGGAGTGTGTGTGAAATATTTCTCCTGTAAGAAAAAAGTGTTTTCAAAACCTGGTGAGGGACTTTGCAGGAAGAAATGCTTGGAATGCTAAACTGAATACAATCACTGTTAAAACAAAAAAGAGCACAGCAGATTAAAAAGTTTGTTTAAAATGTAGAAATAAAATCTGACTTCACTTTTCAGTCTCCCTCATTCAAAAAAGATGGTATTTGTTGCCAGCAAGTTTTGTTCCAGTGGGAATGGGATAAAAACTGACAGCCAGACTGAACACCCCTTTATCTGGTGGAAAACCTGTGGATGAAATCATGTGTGAAAACCGACATAGAGAAATGTTTCACAAAATCCATTTTGTTCCTGCTGGTTCTTTTACTAAAGTCAGAGGGACAAGAAGGAGCGTAAGCTAAACAAAATGACAGCAGACTGAACACGTCTCAAACTACTTCTTTAACCTGACAGATCCAGAAACCCTAACCCACAGGCCCTTTAACAGTTGTTGAAAACACAAAAAGGCACATCAGACTCCCCATTTACACAATTAATTTTTATTCTAACACAGAAGTAACAAACTAGAAAAAGCTAGATCTGTTGATAGTTGAAATTTATATCTGATGGGAAAGAGACACTTAATAAAAGGCATGAAGACAGATCTGCCAGCTGTCCTCTAGATCCCAGCATAGTGGATATCTTTTCAACCAGTCCTTCTTTCCATTACAGAAACTCTGAGTAGCTTCTTGCATCAGGCAAGCTCTATGCAGACCCTTCTGTGCTCCTATAAAGGGGTCTTTATTTCCATATCCTTGGAGTCTCAGCTCTGCTTCTGTTCCCTGAAGTATGTTGCTCCTTGTACCTCTCAGGGTCTTCAAG
Organism: Strix uralensis; assembly: GCF_047716275.1. Taxonomy (NCBI): domain Eukaryota; kingdom Metazoa; phylum Chordata; class Aves; order Strigiformes; family Strigidae; genus Strix; species Strix uralensis. Next base: position 125,454,959 of record NC_133972.1, on the reverse strand, counting down.
GAGGTATTCACACTAGCAAGTCTCTTCCTCTTGGGTTTCTCCTTCGTAGCCCCATTCTGCCTTCCAGGATTTGAAGAGAGCATGTCCATTGTTTTTTTAATTCAGGGCAGGAGTGCATAAAGTTGCTGTCTTGGAGCACCTGAACTAGTTCACTTTGGAATGAAACCAGAAGTTCTCCATAAATGTACCTAATGGCTTCCAAATACCAAAGGACATTTAACCCACAGAACTAGACAAGAGTTCATCTAAGGCAATTCCCTGCAATGCGTACACCATGGATGCAGTCTCAATGTGTTTCACTGTTACCCTGGGCCACACTACTTGCTTAGAGAGACAGGTCTTCCTCTGCTCTGGTGAGAAAAAGCAGCCTACTACCCTGCATTCACATGACGTTTCAGCCTGCCTCAAAATATTCAGAAAAAATCGGTCGGGTAACCTTCCTCCCATCTGTAAGGATAGAGAGCACAGCACATTGCATATAAGTAGGAAACTGAACAAAAATCAAGCAGTTCTAACTTCCAGCATCTGTTGCACTTGTGAATATCACAGTGCCTTGGAGGGAAGGCTTCACTGTGGGTTAGAGGATTCCTTGAGGAGGTGGGAGTTCTGGCTCAGATCACTCTCTTCAGTTTGCTTTCCCTCCTCTTGCTGGCTGTTTCTTTCTCCTCTGAGAGAGAAGTACTGCATCAGATGTTGTGGGAGAGAGTATACAGCATTACCTTCTTCATTCCAGGAGATGGCTGGGAAGTTGGAACAGAGCTACTTGACTGTATTTGGACTTGGGTCATTATGAGCAGACCCAAAAGAGGCACTGAAGAAAAATTGACAGCAGAATTTAAGTTGTGTGTAGATTTTTAAGAGTTGAATGGAGATTTAAATGCCAGTGAAGCACAAAAGGACATTTAGGCTCCTTGGTATTCACCTACACTGTGCATGAATGAATGCATGCTTAAGATAGTTGAACTCTGACCAAAGAACTGAATTCCATGTCTAATTTTGTCAAATCATGTGTCAGATAAGTCAAGTCACTTATATTAAGCTTTTCATAAATGGGTCTCTTAATTTCTTGTTTTCTGGATAACCAGTTTGAGAACCTTGGTTCTCTTTTACAGAGTTCCTGAATAATTACAGCTGTAATTAAATCCATGGGAAAAAACTTACATATAGAAAATGCTTTATATGTTAAAAGTTTTGAAAAATCATTGGTTCTGTGTTCCAGTGTTTGAAAGTTTAATCTGCAGCTTCTCGGTACACTTCTTACTCATATGCAAATTGAGAATATCTTTTTACATTACCTAATGGACATTTTGAAGATAAATTCATTACACATATAAGGCAAACATTTTTGCAGTACTTGGCTAACTAAAAAAGCCTGATGGAAGGCTGATTTTTTTAAAACATCACATGTCTCTCTGGCTACACATAAATTCTGCACCTGGGATCACCTTCACATACAGTGGTATGATGGAACAAGATTCAGAACTACACCATCTCTACTACTCCAATTTTTCCCCCCTATTTCTTTATGCACTGGTTTTCATGGAAAAGAATCTGGTTGAGCTGATCACACTAGCGCCTTGGTAAGTTTTAATCAGCAAAAGTGGATGAAGCCTTCAGGCAAGCAAGGCAAGGGGAAGAAAACTGTTCTGTCACCAGAGTAGAATTACACATGGTGTGGGTAATAGGGCATGGAGTGCATAATGAAAACAAATTCTGTATTAAATAGTTCAACAGACACTATCAGTACTCTGCAACGAATGACACCAGCACCCTACCAAAAAATAGTAGGGTAGTAGCAAGACCTGTGGAAAACCAAGTATAACATGTGTACAAGGTGGACATTTAATGCAGAAAAAAGCTCATAGTTCTTCAGACAATCTTGATATTGGCATTTTCTAGATGTTATATCCTTATATGTGTTTTATATATGTATATACTTTAATCATCATATATTGTTTAATAGTTTTATGTAAGTAAAATGGTACTTAGTAGTTCAGGAAAGCACAAGGCTCTCCAGTTTCATCAGACATATGTTCAGGCAGACAATAGCTTGTAGTAAAGAAAAATATGATACTCAAACTACATTACATTCTGCCCATATTTCACTTGAAACAATAGCCAAACACATTGCTTATAGCAGTCTTTTTGGACATTGTCAGGGCTCTGGAGAGGGATGGGAAAGCTGCTGGGTAGAGCCGTCAGGTGTACTAATGAGATAAGGGAGCTGGAGAGCTGCTTTGAAAATAGTTGTTGGAGAAATTAGGAGGGGGGAGTTTAGGGTTTGGGGTTTTTTCAATTTTGGGCCACACATGCTCAAAGAAAGATTTGTATTACATATCTCAAAGGAACCCACATAGTACACCTGTAAGAAATACCAAACAATCATAAGCAGGGCCCAGCAACTTCTGCTCTCAGTGGATATATGTACAAAAACTATGAAAAGGAAACTGAGCACCAAATTGAATAACACATCCTCTGAAATAAATCACAGTATTCAGTTCAAGCATGACCAAAATTCTCAACATTCTTTTGGCAAAACAATAAGAAACCATTGCCAACTCTGCACAGTCTTGCAAATTCATTTCATTTTTTAAAAATGTTTCATTATTTCACTTCTAGAGAAGAAAACCAGTGTGTGGAGAATGTTTAAGAATGTGTCTTCTTTCCATATCAGATATTTCAGATATAACTGACTGACCTACTCATTCTCTTGGGGGGGAAAAAAAAAAAAAAAAAAATCATTGAAAACAATTAGTTAAGTGGAAATTATATGTTTGGTGGTTCAGCAAAGTTCAATTATTTCCAAATGTGGGTATCCTAACCTTTGTTGATGAGTTCAAGTAATTTAGATTATTCATGCAAACTAGAAATTACTCAGAAAAAAAGGCTTTTGACTTATAAAATGGTTTCAACTCATTTTTTTCTCTTGATTATGATTTTTACTTGCTTAAAACACACAAACTTTTCCAAAATCATACATCGCAGACAAAATAGAGATCTGAAGAATTTTCAGTATTCCCTCTTAATCTGCAACCTTTCTGTTACCAGTTAATTCTTGCTCCTTAAGCTTTATATGTATTTCCTTTCACTAAAGATGACAGAAAATATGATTCAGAAAAGGCATTGAGCTACAGATTTCTTAAATTTAATGGAATACTTCAACTTTTTATATGAAAAAGAAACTATGAATATAAAATTTGTGTGTGTACTCATGTTCTTTCAAAGTTAATGCATTTTGGATCTTTTGTCTCATAAACCTTTAGGGTTTTCTGGTAAAAAATCACACAAATGCTTTGTATATTTTAAAAAATAAAAATAACTCATTATGTTGTTTTAAGAACATGAGATGATCATATCTCTTTTGAAACACCTCTATGCAAGTGTAAACTACAAAATGCTCTCAGATCTTTAGGAGATCAAAAAGCTCATAGCTTTGAAAGTCAGCTTCAGTTAACTGCAGAAACTTCTTCACATTTGGATATTTTATGATTGCTAAAATTTTGAATATTTAAAGTCAGAACTGAGATCAATGGAAAGTGGGATAAAATACTTCTTGTATGACTTTGTGGTCATATGGGTTCAAATGAGGCTACTCAGCAAAACTACTTGTAAAAGAATTAATTTTGGAGGTCTTAGTCAGCAAGAACATTAACCTTTTAAGACACTTATATCGATTTCTTCAGAAATTCTGTCCCTACTGATCTCACTAAGCCTTTGCTTTGACATAATTGGGGCTTGTGTATTGAGCTGTTGAAGATGACTAGATTTGCCCTCATTCTATCTGAGAAAGAATATTTTCTTCTTCCATCCAAATGAAGTCCTCCCTGACCAGTCTCTTATGCATTGAAAGCAAGAATGTAGTCAGCTAAAGATGACAGAACTGGCAATCAAATGCCTTTCAACACTAGTGCATTACAAGATCTTCCTGTCTAGTAGGTCTGGTGAAGAAAAGGGTGGATAAACACATTTTCTTTTCTCTTCTCTTCTCTTCTCTTCTCTTCTCTTCTCTTCTCTTCTCTTCTCTTCTCTTCTCTTCTCTTCTCTTCTCTTCTCTTCTCTTCTCTTCTCTTCTCTTCTCTTCTCTTCTCTTCCCTTCTCTTCTCTTCTCTTCTCTTCTCTTCTCTTCTCTTCTCTTCTCTTCTCTTCTCTTCTCTTCTCTTCTCTTCTCTTCTCTTCTCTTCTCTTCTCTTCTTTCTCTTTTCTCTTCTTTTTTCTAATTGAAGATTAAATTTGAGAATTATGTATTTGAAAAACAAAGGTGAAATTCATGTCTGTTTTGTTATCTCATATACTAGATTTGTCACATCTCAAAATTATGTAGTGCACAATTTTGTCAAAATTTGAATCAACACTAGAGATTGGGGGCACTATAACTGACTATCCCAGCAATCAACTGAATCTTTACCTTCTAAATGCTGTCTCCTAAGAAAAAGGAAAACCTTGTAAAAAAGAGACAGAATAAAAATGCAGTTATGGGAGGCAGCCAACAGAAAACTGAACCAATCAAGGATCAACACAATATCTTATATTTAGGCACACTCAGCTGGGACATGGGGAAGGAGACTAATTATGGAGGTTAGATGGGTCAGAAGTTAGGAAATTAACCTTAGATTTCGAAGCCTTGCATTCTATTCCCTACTGTGCCACAGACTTTCTAGGTGAAACTGTGATCAATTCTTCTTACTTCTGCCACGAATTCAATTCTCCACATGCAAAATTGAGGATAATAACACTTCTCCAACACATCGCATTGATGATTTTCATTATTTGAATGTTACATTGGCTTAGAGCATATAGTTTTGGATAAGGGCAAACAGAATGACAAAAGAAAGGGGTTTTTGAGAAGCTCAACTGCCCCAAGAGGGTAAGCCTTGGAAATAATTATATCCATTAAGACAAACTCTGCCTTCAGTGAGTTGCATTTCAGACTGCTGAAATTTATGCTGTAATGTAATCCTGGGTATTTATTCCCTTAAGTCTCCTCTTCTCCTATGTGCCATCAGAGCCCTAACACGACTTTGGCCCTATTGTACTGCAATAGAGTGGCATTTCATAATATGTTGCTCTTTTAGTTTAGGTCTATAATTTAAAGCAACTATGAAAGTCAAGATTGAATAAAACCTATGTCCAGAAGTTCACAGAAGCCCTGGTAAGGGTGGCACTTTTATTTAAACTAGTCCTAAATTATATCAATTACACGGTTTGTGGTATTATATAGACTTAACTATTGGAGGTTGTTTCTTTTTCTGCAGCCCTGAGTATACAACTGTTTGAGAAGACCTAGCTGATGACTGTATCAGTTTTTGTACATTAGTCTCATTTAAAAAATTATTTTCTAGGCCTTGTTTGTTTTTTTCAACATGAGTTGATGAACTGCTGAGGCTGAAACATGTAATGCTGCTATGAATCCAGCATGGCCAGGACAGTTCTAAATTACATCAAACCATGAGGTTCCTCTTGAAAGGAGACAGGCCATGAAAAGTCATTTCATGGGGAAGATTAACAGCAAAACTTGTGCAGAAGACCAGCTAACAGTTTAATTTATATGCACACCCACAGCCTCTCCCTTCCCTATAGCAAACAGATAGACAGCTCAGCTGCCTGCAGCTTTCTCATGCTTTTTCAGTACCTCTGCATATCACTTATTCACATGGGTATTCCATGGGGTATATGGGAGTAAGAGCAATTGACTGGGCAGTATAGCCTAATGGAGTTGTAACCTTTGTTATTATGTTCCCCTTATTTGCATCACCTGCTCCAATACCACTTCTTTAAGAGGCATCTGCAAAACTGCACAGCCCTCTTCCCCACTTCTGCAGGTCATGTTCTTGATGTGGCCTCTTAAATGGAACAATTTATCTTCAGGGAAGTGAGTCACACTTCAGTTAATGATGATGCTGAAGCCAGCAGGGGACAATGTAAAGGTTAACATGAATATTTTGCAGCTGATATATTAACAGTATCATTCCATTTTCCCAGGAAGGGAACGATTGCTCTCCACCAACTTGGTCCTGCTCTTTATAAATGGCTGTAAAATAAAGAAGATCCAAAGCATAAATTCAACTCAGGCAAGAACTCACTAAACAGTAACCAAAGATAGGAGGAAATTTTCAAAATATTTTTAAATTGGTTTCATCAGCTATAAAGGTTGATCTCAATTTTATAAAGTCATCCTTTCATAACACACCGAGTGACTTCCTGAGTAAGTCAGCTATAATTTACAGCTTGTGCATGGCTTTAAGTCCCTCTGATAAAGTCTTAGAGTTACAGACCATTGAAATCCATTAAACTGCTTATCAGTAGGCTTTAGAGTAGGCTATAAGGACAATGGAAATGTTCTGAGATTTAGTTGTTCATTAAAAAGCAAGAATAATCAAGCATTGATCAGTAAGTTACTTCCAAATGTTCTAAAACTGTCTACATACATAACAGTTACAGTGGTATAATAGGTTGTGTCAAAATGGCATTTTGAACAAATGAAAAATAATATACAGAGTTTAAAAACACCTAATCAAAGATTTGTACTGTATTACTATACAACAGAGATCTAGCAGATTCCCATTATCTTATGAGGAAACTATCAGTAGGATTTATAAAATAAATTCAATTTTCTTAACTGAATTCATGACTCTTACTATATAATAGGAGAGTTTGCATTGTAAACAAAAATAAAACACAGACATTCAACTGCACAATGCATATTGCAGAAACAAGACTTGCGTACCTATGAAAACTTACAAATGAAGAGTCTAATCTAATATTCTGCATACTATTTCATACCTAACACTTTTTTCATTATTTTTACTCTATATGACAGAACATGCATTAAGGGTTTCTGTCAAGATTTTCAGTCTTTTGGGGGGATTTAAAGCAGGGCTCTTAATGACTGCTCTAAGGAATGTTGGGGGGGGGGGGTGTCATGGATTATTCTCTTTGAATATTTGAAAAAAACCAACTTAGGTCAATAACTTTTCAACCAGATTTGCTTGAGATATCTTTCCTAGATCATGAGAAAATATTGTTTTCCTTAGCTGTTACCCTCAACTCCCACTCCAGTAGCATATCCAGCATGTAGAGTCCTGAAGAGAACAAAGGACCCTAATCGAAGGAGTACAACTGATATACCAATGACAAAAACTATAGTTCAGAAAATTAAAGATAAAATATCTCTCTCTTGCATCTACATGCCTAAAAAAACCCATTTCCATCCAACTTTGCCATCTCAATATACTTTCATTCCCTAGCTGTTTTTCCTTTTACCCTTTCTCTCATATAGTTTTAAAATAATAACCAGGACAGAAAGACACTCTCTACATGTGTTCCATTGCTTCCAGGGTTCACCTGGTGTGATTCAGATCTCAGGATCTTGAGTGATAACAAACGCTCCACTCAACCCTGTTGAAATAATAAGAACTGACCAAGACCAAATTCATCTCTTTAGTGTCGTGGTTTAACCCCAGCCAGCAACTAATCCCCACACAGCCGCTTGCTGACTCCCCCTAGGTGGGATGAGAGAATCAGAAGAGTAAGAGAGAAAATTCATGGCTTGAGATAAAGGCAGTTGAGTAGGTAAAGCAAAAGCTGCTCATTCAAGAAAAGCAAAACAAGGAATTCATTCACCACTTCCCATTGGCAGGCAGGTGTTCAGCCATCTCCAGGAAAGCAGGGCTCCACCATGTGTAACGGTTACTTGGGAAGACAAACGCCAAACGTCCTCCCCTTCTTTCTTCTTCCCCCAGATTTATATGCTGAGCATGACATCATACAGCATGTAATATCCCTTTGGTCAGTTGTGGTCAGCTGTCCCAGCTGTGTCCTCTCCCAGTGTCTTGTGCACCCCCAGCCTTCTCGCTGGTGGGGTGAGAAGCAGAAAAGGGCTTGACTCTCTGTAAGCACTGCTCAGCAATGAGGAAAACATCTCTGTATTATCAACACTGTTTTCAGCACAAATCCAAAACATAGCCCTGTACAGGCCACTATGAAGAAAATTAGCTCTATCCCAGCCAAAACCAGCACACTAGTCAATTCCATGTTGATTCTGCCCTCCAGAGATCTTGTGCACAGAACCAAGAGAACAAGGAACTGAAATGCAATAGATTACATGAAATCTAACCTACCTTTATATAAAGATATGTGGTAGACTGTATCCTAACCCAAGTGAACCACTGATGGTCCCATTAGTATGCTATGTGGGCTCCAAAGGACCAAAACCAAAGCCACTAGTGAGTATAAATTCTTGGGTAGATTTTTAATCATGTTGATTAATTTTACTTCTAGCAGTTTTTTTGGGTAACTGCTGAAACAGTGTGCCTTGTACTGCAGTATTCACAGCTGTGACAGCAGCCATCCATAGTAGTAACTGCATATAGCATTTCCTACAACTGAATTGCAGTTGTCCACATTTGACCCTGGCATGAAAGCCACTCATAGACACATAAACAACCATTTAAACAGCAGATGGATCAGGAGAAGAGGGAAATAATCCCACTCCCACCTTTACTCCTGCCAAAACCTGGCTGTGTCATTTGGCCATTGAACTTGGCTGTGATGGCTGCCACCAAAGGGGAGAGACAGGTTGTGTTGCCGGGTGGCCTGGAGTGCTGCAGTGCAGGGCTGGGAAGCCCCTTCCAGAAGCAGCAGTCATTCGCCATGGTCCCTCCTTCAACCCTATATGCAACAATAGTTGCCTGGCCAGTTCCCAGAGCAAGATTCCCCCTGCCCATCCCAGTACGAGGTTACCTGCAAAGGGTCCTTGAAGCCATTTTGGAGAAAAAGCAGTATTCTCAGCCTGTCCTTCCTCTTTTTCATTAGTAAAACTCATCTTTCTTAGTTAAAAGGGAACGCATCTTCTGGTGTAAACAGGAATCCAGCCTAACATTTGTCTGAAGGCATTCATAATCAAATAGCATAAATCATACCGTTAACCTTTTGACATAGTAGTTTTAATTAATACATTTTTAATCATACATGACAAGATATATCTGCTAATGAGTGATGACACAGGATAGAGAAAGAAGTATGGTATTGAGCCTCAGGAATTCTGCATTACATGTTACTGTATACTGACCTTTGTGGATTTCGGCAACTGGCTTAAATCCCCATTCAGGAAACCTCCCAAGTTGAAATTTCAGTACAAACATATGAGTTTACTATAAACACTCTGAAGTAGCTTTTTGAATCAAAACCTTCACTTCCAGGTAGATTTTATCTCAACCTGGACAATGGGGACTATTTAATCTACTTGTACTCTCACAAAAACAGAAGGATAATTTAGAAATACTTTGGGGTTAAAAGATGTCACTGACATCCTAATCTTGAGATAGTTTATTTACTAATCTGTTCAGATGAGCTCTTCTTCTTAAACACAGTAAGGAAGATGGAGGAAAAAAGCTTTATTTCCACGTAATGTTAGTGATGTGTTTGATGGTCCAGTTCAGTAGAAGATCAACAGCATATGAAGATTTCCCCAGAGACCTTCATCGCTACTGGTGTAGATCTCATCACATTTATTCAACACATTTATTGCTCTGGCACTTTTCACAGATGGCTGTGACACTAGTTTTCCTCCTTGGCTTTTTTTAGCAACTGTACTTTAAAGAAAACAAACTGGACTAACAAATCTTGTTAAGATTCTAACATAAAGTACTAAAAGGATAGAAAAAGTCTCAGTTAAGAGTGAAATGTACCATATGCCCTCCAACAACTATGCATCATGTAGAACCACCTTTGTGACTGTCTTATTGTTCCCAATTATACTTGGATGTGTGCAGAGATAAAACTTTCACTCCGAGCTGTAAATGTTTTCATTTTTTTTGGTCATTTCTGAAAAATACTTTTTTGGCATAATTTTTTGTGAGAGATTTTATATAGATAAATAGAGCTAGGTAATTAATAGCTTCATAGACATTCTCTACTATGAACATTTTTAGTTCAAGAACACAAACCAATTTTAATTAAAGGGGATGAGTTTTTAATCTACTTGCTTTTTATAGGACTTATTAAAGATAAAAGTGATGTATGGAGAGTCACTGTCTTTGAGTGTATGTTATAACCCTTATTTGCATAATAAAAGAGACTATGCATAAGCTTAATAGTAATCATAAATGTATATTAATGAAGACATTTATAGACACATGAAAATGTATACCACATAGGGAAAAAAATCTAAGTTATTAATGTTGACAGATTCAATACAGATGACGTTATGTATGTTAATATTATTACAAATCCTTATTGTTATTCATAGGCTTATATAAATATTGTCATTATGAATCATATTCTGTCAGTTCTCATGAGAAAATAAAAATACATGATGGCAATACATAGTGGCAAAGTGGCATTGTCATGTTTATATTAATGTCAAGTTCAAATTAAAATTAGTTCTAAAATTAGTGACAAAGACATTGTTTCACATTTAAAAATAATAAGCATTCATGTTAATGCTGCTAATAAATTGATATTGAAATAACCAGCTTCAATAACTATAGATTGAATTGTTTGTTGTCAAAGTAAATGGAAATAGAATCTTTTGAAGTTGTTGTTACTGGCCAATGAATAAGCAAAAAGATGTGCAGACTCCTTGACTATGAATGTGATGGTCCTGATTCTTTTTCTTGATGACATTTATTTTGCGCTAGAGTTGGTTTATGGATTTCACGCTAGTTATTTTCATCCTTATGCCACAAAAGCCTGGTTCAAGTCTTGCTGAATGGCATGAATGGCTCTGGGAACCAAACACAGAGCAGTCGCTGGGTATCCTAGGGTTCACTGAGCAGTACTTCACCTTCCTTCACCCCAGCTTCAGTTATGGACCACATACAATGTTGAATTATCTTTGGTCCAGCTTGCTAGAAGAATCACGATACTTGTTTGCTTAGTTACATTTTCACTCATTTTCTTAAGAAAGCTTTAAAAGAGAACTTACAGACATTCTTAATTTAAGGGTTTTATTAACATGATGGCTCAAGTTGTTTCACCTTTCTTCTCTAGCACTATGTCAACATGGAGTTGTTTATTGCATATATGGTACAGTCAGCATTTTTGTACTGTTTTAATCAGACAGTGTAAAGTCTCTGAGAGTTGTTAATCACAGACAGAAGGTTAAGCCTTGCACCATTTTTTCTCCTCTATTTTATTTTGCTTGAGCCAAAAACATATGGAAAAATCTACATAAGACTCAGGATATTATTATTTCCCAGACAGAAGCTAAAACACTTTAAATATACCATAACATATAGTGAGCACCATTCATGAGAATTTGTGTTTGGATTGAATTATGTTGCTACTCTAAAGAGGATTTAAGAAACCTTAATAGTCAGTCCTTTGGGAAATACAATAGCTACATGTAGAGAGTTTCATTTTGGAGAAGTTGAGTTGTATATGGATTCTCATGGACACATTTAACGTATTTCCTATAGCGAGCAATACACGTAAATGGACAACTGTGTACCCAAAGGTCTTTGAACATATATAAGAAATCATCACTTCATTCAATCACTTAATTTTCATGTTTACTTGACATATATGCTTCACAATTTAGGTAGAGTTTTTCATATTAGTCTACCGATAAGTCTTGTCCTTAGTTTTTTTAATATTTGGGCTTAACTAAGGATATAAAAATCTATACAATGAGAAACTGTGCACAGGATGTATGTATTAAAAGTTACTTCTATCCTTTTTTCTATTCCCTGACAGGTTACCCTTCATTCAAACTATGCATTACTAGTGTCAGACTGGCCTTGATAAAAGCAGAAAAACCTACATAGATGGAGCAACCTTCCACAGTTGTTATCCCACTTGGGAAGACAAATCCCACTGTCATTCACATTAATACAACTCACTAGATTAGTTGAACTGAGTTGTTCTGCAGTCACCCTGATCAAAACCTGATTTAATCTACATAGGAAATGTTATTTCAAAATGAAGGTTAACTAATACTCTGCACTAGTACCTGCGTACAGATTCCATAGGCAGTAACTAAGCGGAAAAAACTGTGAAAGATGACAAATCCAAGAAGAGAATCTAACTTTAAACTAAGGAAATTCAAAATGAGAGAGAAATATTACATCAAATCCACCCAATCAGAACTGACAATTCTGTCTGCAAAGCCCTAATCTTGTTTCCTGTTCAGGCAAATATGATCTCAGTAATGCATAGGACACTATTTCAGACAAATACTTTAATGGTGTGATTAGTTTTAATAATGTAAATTATCCCATTAAAATCTGTTTACCAAATCAGGGAGTAAAATAGCTCAGAGAGCTGCATCCTTCAGTCTCTTTTAGTAAAGCACTCTTTTTTAGCCCAGAAGCACAGAAATTTGTATGGATTTCTTGGCAGAAAAGTAAAAGAGAACTGAATGTTTGAGAGCTGAATTTTTCCACTTAATGTGCAGCATTAAAATCAAGGGCTTTCCTTTAGATATATTTTCAGACTGTCGTGATTTGTGTATGGATAGCTTTCACATAAATCAGTTCTACACTTGGATCATCTCTTTCTGATACCATCAAAAGTGAATAAAAAGACATCGTTCACTCCCCTCCTTTTTCTGCCATCCCGCCTTTCATTTGGGAAGGATGAGAAACCATGTCTAACCCAAGGAAAGGAATGAAACACAGACAAGCTACATAGCAATCTGCAGCTTAAGCCTGGCATGAGATCAGCCTCTAAAGTGCTTCCTTTCAGAGAAGCAGCTTACCTACCTTCCATAAGTATGTGAAAGTCTGTTTCCTTTCTACGTTTTGTCAACACTTGTTTATCTCATCCTACCAAATCTCCTTGAATTGAGTTGCGTGTCTGCAAAATGAATCCAAGGCTCAAACAAGCTATTGACATTCTCTGCCCCCACCCAAGAAAAGTTTCTTTTTTCTGTTGGCAATGATCCATGACATTTAAATTCTGTCTTCCACAACAGGCTTATAGAAAACTAAAGAAAGAACTACAGTGCCAGTGAAGGAAACATAACTTTATCATTCTCATTGAAACCAACTGGCAAAGCCAGTAAGGATAATGTGAATTTTCTTTACTAGCTTACTTCTTGACTTTTTACATGACTGACTTTCTGACACACTGTAGTGTGTCATTTTCAAGATTTTAGTATGGATCACCAGAACAACAATAATCTGCATGACAGTGAAAGAATAAGGGCCTTGAGACTACATCTGAGTTTGTCAAGAATCAGTTTGAAACCCATTTTAACAAGGCTAGCAGCTGCTGTTTTATATGGAAGTGAAAAAGGTAACAAACTCCCCCGATTAATCCAGGTTCTCAGCTGGCTTCTGCCTGGCCATGTTCATGTCACCGCTGGTCTGGAGGGACTCCAAACTGGACAGTCTGACTGTCTCCTCTGTTTTTTCTCACCAACTTTTAATGTCAACTCAAGGCAAAGCTTTTCTTTGATGTGTGGCCTTAAGAAAGCAGCATTACCAGAAACCTCATCTCTGGGGTCTACAGATATTCAAGCTGTAGGGAAAATAAGTCCAGACTTCTGGAAAATGCATTTCCTTGAAGAGACGTCCCATTCAATGTCACTTGATAAAGCTCCTGTGATTTCATGGCAGAACTCTGAGCACTTAGGACTACTTCCCACTGACCTTTACCTCACACTTCACATTCTATATTTTTCCTTTTATTCCTGATTACAAAGAAATTAACTCATGCAGTCATTTACAGACCTGATGAGGAGCATATAACATGATTCCCTCTTTCCTGCAACTCACTATTCCCCTCCCTCTTATAGCTGAATGTGATTCATAGAATAATAATAATGAGAATGAGAAAGACATGCTAAATGCATTCTTGTAACTACTAGTGCATGATTGCTCTCTGACGTATACTCTCCGGTGTTGTCCCCAAGCTTGCTGTAAAAATGATGGCATTCCCATGCAGAAGATACTTCCATTAAAAAAATACACTGGTTTTATATGCAGCCTATATTTATTTAACCATAATGTCACTCTAAGTCTGGATCATTTCCTCACCCTATTTCACAATTATATTTGTGGTATATCAGCTCATCCATTTCCATATTTGCTGTTTGGTTAAGTAAAATGTAGGGACCTTTTAATTGTTCCCCATCTTTAACTCCCTCCTTCCATTGAACTGAAGGCAATAGTCCAGGTGTGATCTGACCAGAGAGCTACAATAACAATGCTGCTGCGCAGAATGATTGTTCCATTGGTTTACTGCACAAGATCAGATTATTTTTATTGCCACTGCAATGCATTGCTAACTCCTACTTAGCTATTTGCATGCCTTCAGCTTCAGATCTCTTTCAGTGTGAGGCATCTCACATACTTCCGTCTCCTAGAATATCTGGGCTTTGGAAGAATTTTGGTTCTGTTCTCTAAACAAATTGTATTTTTCTGCCTGGACATGTGTCAGAGTATCCCCTGATAGAAAAAAAAAGCTCTTACTTGGTACATCTAGGGATGTAAAAATAGTAATATTTCCTCTGGCCAGTTCTGCTGTGGTGAGATTTACTTGCTTTCTCATCATTTTGCAGAAGGAGAAAAGTGTTAGGTTCCATATCACACAGACTCAACAATCCAAAGAAGACACATGTAGCCTAGTTAGTACTCATTAGCTTCTTATATATACATGCATTTATTAGCACTTAAAGATGCTTGCTATCATAGAAGACCTCATGTAAGTTTAGGCAGCATTAACTTTGCTGTTACCCTAGTCTCAAGTCCTGTCCACCTTCCAAACTCTTTTTACTTTCCAAATATCTAAAGAGTTTTCAGGAGTGCAAGGAAAAGGAAGAATTGTAACAAGAAACTTGCTGACCCCTTTCTAAATGTCATCCAAGTGATTCTGAACATAGACAAATCTCTTTTCTCTTGGTTCCTATGGAAACATCCACCTCTGCTCTCCTTTATCACCATATAGTTTATTTCTCATGTCTCTAGGTATTTTCTTTCTCTGCTTCCCAAAATGTTTGAATTGAATATACTTTCCATATTTACTCCTTATGTGATTTGACAATTTCCATATCACTGATGGAAGCATCCAGCAAGATTTCAAGAGAATCTTTCCCCCACCCCTTGGCAAAATCTCCATAACTTCACTAGGGGAAAGGGTGGACTGTCAGGATTTCTACACAAACCTGTTCCTATTTTAGATGTGCTTCCTCCAAAGAGGCTACAGATGTTTACACTGAGACAGGTAGAATGGGTGGCTGCAGATCATATGCAGCCTTTCTTCAGCATTAAAATTACACATTCGCCTGTAAAATTAATCAAGATAATAACAGTAAGCATCTATTTATGTGTAGGCAGAAATGTGAAATACAGGTTGGGCAGGTAATTTTCAAAATTTTTCTTCTTTTTCTAGAGCAAAGTGATACTTGTGATAGATTCAGTGCATTAAAACTAATTGTGACTTTAGAAAAAGCATAATATCAGAAAAAAACATTAGACTATGAGTGATATTACCTTCAAGCAATGAATAGATCATTTCAATCTTCCTGCATTTCTTAATAAAGAAAAAGGAAGGGGGCACAGGAAGAAAGGTGTTATTTTCTGAATGTCTAAGACCATGGTCTGGAACAATATTATGCTGTATCTAGGGGAGTGAGTTTTTACATCACCTAGTGAAGAGCAAACTTTTATCTGAACGCAAGATCGATGGTTCTTCGCATCTTCAGTTACAACACTACTTCTATCTCCCCAAAAAGGGAGCTTTTTTTAACAAGGATTATATCATCAATGAAAATTACAGTGTGGTCTCAATAATTTTATCAGCAAAACTGGGATGCAACAATCTCTGGGTGCAAACAGAAGTGTACATCTGTGGATGAAGGGGAGGAAGAAATGTTTTAAATCACTTCTAATACCAAAGCCAATTCTAACACCAAGTCATGAAATTACCACTAAACAGCAGTGATGGAACTACATATTGAAGTGTGATAAGAAAGCAAGCTAAAGAGCAAACGCTGGGCATATTTCTAAAAAAGGAAGGCCCAAGTAACCTTCAACTACCAGGGTTTTTTTGCACTCTTTGCATTCTTACTAGGTGATGCACAGAGAAGATAGTAACTTTTATCATTTTAAAACATGAAAGAATTTCAGACAGCACTTGCATTTGGGGGCACATAAGTCTCAAGGTTGTCTTTTTGCCAATGTGCTGTAACATTATTGTACTCAGGGTGCACTGCTGACAGTCACTGTTTTGCAAAAATGACAGAAAATAGGGAACAGGAGTAAGCAGTTTCACTTCATGAACACAAAATGTCAACTTAGCTGTTATCTTATGGCCTAAGTGATTAGCAGAAATACACAATAATTTCTGAAGCTGTTTACTGTATCTGCCACAAAGGCAGCCAAATTCCCAAGCTATCTGAAATCTTTTGTTTCCAATTCTCGGGGTTGCTTGCTTATATTTGAGAGGATGCTTCGATCTCTCACAATGATTTTGTTGCCAAATTTTTGTGTGCTGTTGTTTTATTTTCTAACTCACTTCCCTTTATGAAAGGTTCTCTTTTACCATGGGTATGAAGTGATCAGGCACTTTTCAGCACAAAGAAGCCACCAATCAAGCATTTGTTGTATAATTTAAACATGTGGTGAGGGAGAGACTATGGTATAATTCCATTGTGTTGTTCACCCGGCGTACCCAGATAAAATCCCTAAAGGGTCTGTAAGTGTACAAAAAAAATGTTGCTTTTTCTCTTTCTCTTTCTCTTACTCCCTCATAACACACTGGGCTTTCTTGCAAAATACTGGAGGATCAGTTTGAGGGGTTTTTTTATAACTTAATCCTTAAAATCTGAGATCTACACTTGTTTTCTCTTCACCTAAAAAAAAAAAAAACAAAAACAAACCAACAAAACCACCAAAACAAAAAACCCCACAATATTTCTTTCTGTTTCAGACTTATTTTTTTATTCTAAAGAGGAAGTTGATTCTCAACTCCATTGGGAATTACATTTTCTTTTCTTTCTTCCAAATGTGGCTGGCTTTCAGAAGGCCTTTAATTATCTAATATAAAATTGCCCAATCTGACTTTTCCAATGTCTCATATAAAGCAGAATTCTTAAATCTGCCCCCTCTGACAGACTGTAGCTAAAGTGATATTTTATTTTCTAATTCTGAGATAATTTATTATGATAAATAAATTACTTTATTATGGTAGTGAATTACATCAGTAATTGCTGTTATATTAGCTTCATCACTTGTTAAAAATATATGTTTCTGTTGTAATAACGATTTTGCACTAATGTATCTTAGTACCGTGCTTTTTAAAAATATATGCTATGAATGTAATAAAATTACTGCATTTATATATTATCTTTCACCAAGGAAGATACTAGATCATCTAAAATATATACTTGTGGTGCGATACAAAGACTCTGCAGAGAACTTTATCAGGAAAAAAAAGGTTTAATATTTTGGGGGTGGACATGGAACAAACTCCAGTACAAGCACTCTGACCCCCTATTCTTTATATGAAATTAGATCCAAACACCAACTGTCTTCCACTAAAAGACTATTTGGAAATTGCATCATCAAACATTAAATAGGAGTTTTATCTAGAGACACCACAGGAACTGTGTATGAATATTCCATATTCCAGCGTTTCTCAAACTATGGTCCCTGGAAATCATAGGTCAAAGGTATCACCCTTCTTTGGAGACCACACATTTTACCCATTTGTTCATACAGGGATATGATGAAATGGGCAAAAAGTCAAACTCTAAAAATGGTATGCTATAGAAAGGGAATGCATTTGCTGTATATATTCACATAATAGTAAACTGAAAAAGAGATGTCATCCTGCAGAATGCATCTCCTGCAAATGTGCACCTCACTTATGAATTTTACACTGAACCAGATGCAGCTGTGAGAAGAAGAAAGAAATTACTTCTCCAACTTCTGAGGTTTTTTGGGAAAAGTCTTTAACAGATAGTGTACTACATTTTGCTTCAGTAATGATAGAAGCAGAACCCATGTGCAGGTTTAGCACCAAAGTGCTACAGTGGTATTTGTTCCAGACTTAAATGTGCTTTCTACTGGCTTTGATTGCCAACTGAAGTCAAATATGCCTAAGCCTTTGGTTCCCCAAGGGCCTGACCAAAAACTTTGATATATCTATGCTATACAGCATGATGCTTGTTTTAAAGAACCTGTCCCCATAAGTATCATACAAAATCCAGACTTATGAGCTGTGTTCCCTATATAATATGAGAGAAACAAGTGCCTTAGAAGTACGATTCAAAAGATCATACCCTCACCTTAGGAAGGAATCAGCCAGTCAAATAGACAAATCCCGAGGGGTAAACTCCTACTTTTTTTCCACATTGATGCCTTTGAGACAGGACTGTCCATAACACAAGGAGATTCACACTTGCATTCCTCACCTCCTAACATTTTTTCTGAGCATTAGTTTGTGGGGTATGATGTGAGGAGTCTGTTTGGGGCCGATCAGTTTTCATGTGGACAATAATGTGACATCTCCATGACATACAATGGAGTAGTTGCTTAACTGCCTTAGCCAAACAGGGAACCAGAAATGAGGTGGTTTCCACAAAAGAGTGCTTGGGGCTTATGCTGGACCTGCAAGGCCAGATATTTTTCTGTATGCAGTCTAAGATCTGGAAGTCTTTTGGAAGTAACAGACTCACCTGCAGGGAGTCAGATGAATATCTTGGTATTTTATTAGACACCTCTTGACCAATGGACTTAACTGGAGAAGTGGCAGAGGCCATGCTTTTAGCTTTGCAGAGAGTGCCACTGTATAGGTTTGGGAGCTGGGCTGGAGGGCATTTTAGCAGCATTCTCAAAGCTACAATAAGAGTTAAGCAGCAGCAATAATGAGCAGGACACACCTGTGCACTGATGGCAAGCTAACTGTGAGATTTTTAGTGACCATGTGCAGTGGCTAGGCCATGTTTCCAGTCACCAAAAGGGAAGAAAAAGCACTCTGCAAGTCTTGCTCTGCTGTTGAACAGTTCTCAAGGAACTGAGACTGCAGACTGCTGCTTCCTTACCAATTACATTCAGGAGTGTTCCCCAATTTCTATCTTAAAAAGCAACTGTCAGTTCCTATTGCAAATTCTTCCCTTCCACAACTTTGCAGCTAATGGACTGATTTCTGAACTGATCTGGAGTTTGCTTAACCATA
The DNA here is from genome assembly GCF_047716275.1 of Strix uralensis. NCBI lineage: Eukaryota > Metazoa > Chordata > Aves > Strigiformes > Strigidae > Strix > Strix uralensis. The sequence goes on along the minus strand of NC_133972.1, from coordinate 125,435,837 downwards.
ATAAGAAAGTTCGTTCACAAGAGAATGTTAGGCCACCTCTAACTCAGCTGATAAAGTCACTCCATTTGCAATGACAGAAACATCAATATGTACAGAAAATAAGGATAGGTTTTAGTGTTACTGAACCATTAGCCTTGGATGTTTGATTTTGATAATAAGAATATGGCTCTTTCCATAACACTGTTAATGATCTTAGAGGAGAAAGTTATTCAACATGATTGTATTGCCAGCAAGAAAATTGACATAACAAGGCTTTCTGGCTTTATAACCTATATTCACTAGCTGCTAGCCTGCTGAAAATTACCTGTTTAGTGGTACTTAGTGGTAACTAATTGTCAATGCAAACATTTATTGCACTTGTTAGTTTGAATATCCTTCTTATTTGCTTTTGGTAGTGGTGATGGTTTTCTTTGTTCAGCTCTTTTGCTATCTTTCATTTCAAAACTTGAAACTTAACAGACCAAAGAGTCTGAGGTTAAAAGGAATTATGACCAGTTCTCATCACATCATAATACCTCAACCTTTCTCATGTTGCCAAATTAAAAGGCCTCACCTAGAAGCTGATGGTCTAAAAGAAAGAAAATAGATTATTAGTGCTCCAGATTCAGTTATGGAAAGGTTGGGGTTTCTTCCTTCGAAAAAATTCAACTCATTTAAATCATTTAGTAAGAAAGAGGTTTAGCTTTGAATGAAGAAGTATTTGTTATGACTGGAATTTATAGAATCAGACCAGTGGAGGAAGAAATATGTTAGCAATATAGATTTGAACAGTTTAATGACCACAAAAAATTCCTTTACACTATTTACTTAAATAATGCATGGGCTAAAAAGCTAAATATTTGTACAGAGATGGAAAAGGAGAAAAATTAAGTTTGCCAAAGTAATATCTGAGTGGGAAACTGTGATTCCTAAACTATGATTTTCAAGTACCATATGCCACTGAGCATCAGCACGCACACAGTGCTGCTTTCCAGCAGGTCTTACAGGAGATATCTTTATAGGAGCTCTTTACTACAGCCAGTCTTCTGAAGGAAAATTTTAAGGGAAGCAGATCCCATTCATTTTTCATTCCTTGGATTTTCTAATAGGTAGCAGTTTCATGATATGGATATTTGTCTATTAGGAACCTGATGGAAATTACCAAGGTCTTTCATATATATCACATAATTCAAGGCATAGATTTATTTCCTGGCATTTCTGATAGTTAAAATGTGTTACAGCATAAGATGAAGTTTTAATGAGATAGAACTCAAATGTTCTCTATGAAATACCCTTCTCTTCTCGTTCTGTGTAGTTAGGGTTAACTTTGAATTCTCTGCAAGGTCAAGTATTTCTTATCAAATTTGGAAAAGAGATTGACAGGCACTATTAGGCATATTATTGATATTATTCTCTCATTTGAACCTGACTCTGATTTTCTGGGGATGATTTTTCCCCAGAATTTTTTAAATGTTGACACAGAAAAACAAAAAGTAGACAGATCTTTCTTAAGCTGTCATAGATATAATTTCCAGCATAAAGCATATTCTGTAAAATAATCTAGGTATAAAATACCTTAAGGATTTTGGTTTTATGATTAACATTCCGAGTTGGTTCACTAACTGGTAAAGCAGTTGATGGTTGATGTGAAAAGCAACTCCAGCACATGTTGTAAATGTCAATATCACTGAATGACACCAGAGTATGAAGGGGCATCCAGTTTCTGCTTTATAAATAAATAAATTCCACTGACATTGTAGGAAGGAAGTACTGGAATAAATTTGCCCTTCCCAGTAGCCCTCCTCTGTCATATGTACCCTGATCCATTTCTGTGAAACCACAAGACCAGGCTATTCAAAATGGAAAATTTCCATGAGCTGTGATTCTAAATGGCTTAGATGTTCTCAAAAAATTCTGCTACAAGCTTTGTCTCATTTTAAAATTAAAACACTATTTGTCTGTCTGAGGAAGATGTCTCCTTCACTGAGATGAAGGCCATTATACCACTAATTAGGCATCTCTGGCCTGAAAAATATACCTCCACAGAAAAAAAGACAGGTCTTACAATCTGTTGCACCTTATGAAAATTTTGTATTTCCCTAATTTTGCAAAATAATGGACATTCTTATTTTAAAAAAGCCTTTAGCAATGCAGGAAATCTAAACTAGAGACCAGATTCTCAACTAATGTAAAACATTTTAGCTCCATCAAATTCAAAGTAGCTAGCCAATGTACACCAACTATGGATCCAGTAAAACTGTATGTTAATCCTCATTCTATTTACTGAAATGAAAGGATGAAGATGTTACATAGCCAGACTGTTCTTACCTACCATTGTCAAAATCATATTGATGTTGGCAATAACAGTCTGACCAACCAGCTTAACAAAGAAGAGAGATTTGTGTAAGCCACGTACATGCGTGCCTTGCAGGCTTGTCTCGGAGAAGGTGGCAATTTCCTCTTGCCCTTTTTCAGTATTCTTTAGACATAGCTTTATGAAAAGTTATAATATTCCCAGAGACATAGAAAAGATCCAGCTAGTCTTACTCAGAACTGAAAGCTTTAAAGGTTAGTCTTGAGGGACATTATTACACTGCAGGTCAATAATGCCTAGTAACCTTTGCCATGTCTCCTGAGGGTGAACACACATTTTATGATACCCCATTCTGCTACAGATTAAAGTCTTTGGAAAGGCTGGTTTAAGGTTAGATACTGTATGGAAAAATCCCCCGGAGGACACTCTGTAAGGGGACTGAGCACATGTGGAACAGCAGCACATTTGCCTCCCCTGCCCCTCGCTCTGATATCACTCTGTCTTCGAAGGTAAGGTACTAAGGGGATTCTTGATTCTAACAGAAGCTGATAAAATATTTTAGATCCATGCTTCCCAGACTAGATATTTTAAAGGGAAGGATTTGAGACTTAGCTGCTCATGAACACTATCTTTCAAAGCATGTGAAAGAAGAGACTGGATGGGGGGTTTGTTTGGGGTGGGGACATCGGTTTAGGGGTTTTGGGTTGGTTTTTTTTTAAGATCTATTCAGTTTAAGATTGGCTGTGCTCTTCTCCACTTACAAGTTGAAGTTTCTGCTCATTTCTTTTTGCAATTTCTCAGCTAAGCATAAAAACTGCTCCAGGAAATTTTCAGTGAAGAATCATTTCAATTTTGTAATGCATTTGTTTCAACAATCACCGTGGCACTTATCTTAACCTTCTGAACTAGAACAAGCATACTAGATTTTGCTTCAGTGACAGGCTATAGTGTGATAAACTCAGTTTTTAAGTTACAGTCTATCAGATTATAGTAGTGAGATTAAACAGTACCATTTGACTTATTTGAACAATCATAGCTAAAGGAAATACTTGAAATCTAGAATTTACTGCCATAGTGTTTTGTGCTTGTTTTCCTCCTTACTTACTGTGCATTTTGGCAAATCAAGAAGTCACATTCTTTTTTCAGTTAAAAATGATTCTATGATGTTGAAAATTAGAAATGAGTTTTAAATGAAAAGGAACAAAAAAATTCTGCCTTCCCTCAGAAATCCATAGAAAATCAAGGTATTTAAATTAACATCCTCTGCCTTCTGCTTATAGCAAAAGACTGGATGCAAAATTAAGCTCCATATGTAGGCTGCATTTCTTAAATCCTAGAATGTTTGGATCATCGGTCCATTGTCACTGATACAAACTGGAAAAATTAGCAGAGAAAATCATATCTTCAGCTGACATAAAATAAACTGCATTCAGCTGAAGTCTGTTGTTCTGCACTGATCTGAACAAGTTACAAATCTGGTCCTTTAATGCGTAGGAGGAAAAGTTGAATAGTGCAAGAAGTTCACATCGCAACAAACCTTTCTGATTTGGCTGTAAGAAATCTGTTTCAGAACCAGCTCTGCCTCCAACTTTCTGGTTTGGGCCCAAAAGCTAACAATGCAGCTCATTGCACTCCCAAAGTAAAGGGTTTAAAAATAATCCCTTTAAAGGAGCACCACTGCCATGTTTTTTGCTTTTGTTTTCTTTTTATTTTGTTTTTATCTCTCCTACATCCCCTGCCTAAAGGTTGACTTTCAAATTTGGAAGAGGTCCAAAATCCAACCTATCTTTGTTTCTCTCTGTATTTGCAACATGCATTTCTTTGTTAAAGTTAGGTGTAGTTTTCATGCTTTCTCTAGAATCAAGAGAAATCCTTGTCAGCCTTGTAGAAATCAACACAACGAGGAGCATCGCTGGAAAACACGCACAGTAGAAGCAAAGACACGCTGCATTTTCTTGTCCAACTTTCAAGGACTGACAATTTGCTAACAACATGTGTATTTTCTATTAGGATTAATTACTCTCATAAAACCATTTTTAGGCTCACATAGACACATTCTGATTTTTCAGGCTGCTACGCATTGAACCACAACTATCACCTCTCAAGTGCCAAGTGCATGTCACCTAATCTGTTCTTCTCCACACACCCCTGGGTGTAGGGGTACACACCTCATCCAGCTCTTTGCCAAACACTACCTTGCTCTTCAAATCACCTACCAGTTGCAGATGTGTTCTGACATCTACAAGCCCCATCCTCAAAACAGTCACTCTGTGTGTGTCACTCCCCAGGTGCAGCCTCACACCACAGCCACTGCAGGTAGAGTCTCGCAACTCAGAAAAAAAGGAACTCAAGTTTCTTCTTTAATGGCTCAGTGGGACATAAGTAGGCTCAGCACTTCAGAAAAGCAGGCCACTTATTTAATCACCTAAATGTGGATTTAGGTTCCTATTGTTGAGAATCTAGGCTGCAGCATATGGGCCATTTTCACTGGGACACCCTGGCTGGTTTTTCATTGCTCTAGCAAACAAAGCAGCTGTAAATCTGGCTGGGTTTATGGCTGTTTTGCCTTACTAGAGCAGCAGAAAGCAACCAGAGAACAGTAGTGAACCTGTCCATGTATATCAAATGCCTTGACATTGTCCTTTTTAACTGTCAGATTTTTCAGAGAAATAAATCTGTACCTTTTAATGTCTTGCTGTGTAATGGACAAAGACAGTTAAAGAGCAGATTTCTCTGTTTTCTTGGCCTTTCCACTGCTGAACTCTTAACTTTTCTAGCAAGAATTTCTTTTCCCTTCATTTAAACAGAGCTACCCGCCTTGAACTTCTGGTTGCAAAGCAGTGCCAATATATAAATGATTTCACCTTTAAGTGCTTGTTATGAATAGATAGCACAATATACACTTTCATTATCACCAAAGAGCATATAGAGCGTAACACTCTGTACTTTTCCAGCACCAGAAAAGGTGGCTGTGCAAGTGAAGGTATCACAAAGCGTTCCGTGATGGAGACGATAAACCAGGTCTGTCACACAGCTGAAAGTTTAGTAAGCCATACTTATCACCCTTCCTATGATGAAGAGTGTTCATACACACTTATATGGGCTATATATGTGGGGCTACATTCTGAGAAATAGTCCGTCACATTGCACTTGCTTGACCGTCTCTCTGTCAGTCATTTGCAACCATTCAACTACACCTACTTACTCTGCTTATGGAGAGAAGTCTGATTTGACAAGCACATTCGTTGCACACAGAAAGATTTAAGGTGAAAACTTTTAATCTGCACAGACTTTTACCTTATTGTACAAGAGAGCTGGCAAAGGCCCTGCCACTGAACTTGTCAATTCCATAGTTAGAAACTGGTTAGGAAGTAAGCCAAATCATAGAGCTATACATTGAACTGCAATAGATGTAGTCTGACTACGTAATAGGTATATCCTGTGCAGGGAACCGTCACTTCACAGTTACTTCATTTTCTACTTTGAGGCAACTCTTCCCTATAGAGTATTTCAGTGCAAATATATTCACAGTAGAAGAAGGCATAATAAATAATAAGTAGTAATAAATCACATATAAAACATTAAAATGTTATAACAAACTGTATGATTTTCTGGAAATGTATTCTCATTGCAATATACTGTCAGAGGCATTAAAGAGCTAAAAATCTATTTATGTAATTATTTCTGTCACTAGCATGGAAGCCAGCTGGGAATTGTCACAAACATAGATACAGCCTGTGTTTTCTCCCCTAACAAAACTATGCAATGGCCTTCCCACAGGGGCCAGTACGTGAGTCATCATGACTGCTAACAGCAGCCAGCATGTACATTGTATGAAAATGTCTATATGTATTTAGCTTCAAATCAGACCTGGCGCAGTTGCTTCTATTGCACACAGGATATTTCCATTTCTTTTTACACTGATTCTGAGAGTTTGACTATTTTGCAGACATCAGAATCAACCAAGTTTTTACCTCATCAAAAATAAGTCAGTGTGCAGCCATAATAGTGTCACTTTTTTATAATACCTCTACAGCTTTCTGTCCTACTTTTGCAGTTTTCCTTCAGCTAAGATTTGCTGAACCTCCTTAAGCATTTTTCAACTTTTGTTCTTTTTTTAAGCCAAATCAGCTCTTGCTTTACAGCTGAAAGAGGG